>NC_057801.1:124459443-124460228 GCF_018294505.1 Triticum aestivum | reverse complement strand
ACTGTTTATATGAAGAGCTCGGAACAAAATCAACCATCTTGGTGTCCTCAGCCGATTTAAACTTCATCTCCAGTCCATGCTCTATGGTGGGATTCTTCAAGGATGTCATGTCTGCCAGGTCAACATTGTCCTTATAATACTTTAACTCTTCAGCGGCACAGACCAACTCAGCATAAGCCGCGTCGCCTTCCTCGCACTCCAGAGCCACCTTTCGACTGCCATGAACCGTAATGGTCCCTTTATGACCCGGCATCTTCAGCTGTAGATAAACATAACACGGTCGTGCCATAAACTTGGCGTAAGCCGGTTGCCCAAACAGAGCATGATACGTGCTCCTGATCTTGACCACCTCAAAAGTTAATTTCTCGGCCCTGGAAACTCATTTCCAAAGGCTACTTCCATCTCGATCTTGCCCACTAGGTATGATGACTTACTAGGAACTACACTGGACTGCTTAAGATTTTTATCTGTTAACCCCATACGACGGAAGGTCTCATAATAAAGGATATTGATGCTGCTACCTCCATCCATGAGTACCTTGGTGAACTTGTACCCCCCAACTTGAGGTGCTACCACCAAAGCCAAGTGACTCGGATTATCAACCCGGGGCGGGTGATCCTCCCGACTCCACGTAATGGGCTGCTCAAACCATCGCAAGTATCGAGGAACTGCCGGCTCAACGGCGTTCACTGCCCTCTTGTGAAGCTTCTGGTCCCGCTTACATAAACTTGTGGTGAAAACATGATACTGCCCACTGTTCAATTGCTTTGGATGACTCTGATTGC
>NC_057801.1:124457881-124459262 GCF_018294505.1 Triticum aestivum | reverse complement strand
GGACTACTGCTGCTGCTGCTAACCCCCTTGGCCAGATTGTTGATTGTAGCTGCCTTGACCACCTTGATTGAAATTGCCTTGATTATTCTGGTTGCCTTGAAAGCCGGAACCAGAACCACCACTTCCATTGTTCCGGCCATGAAAGTTACCGCCTCCTGAACCGCCGCCCTGCCCGTGATTACCATTGAACATGTTAGAATTCTTGAAAGCCCTCATGATAGTGCAATCCTTCCACATGTGAGTAGCCGGCTTCTCTTAAGTACCGTGCTTTGGGCAGGGTTCATTTAACAACTGCTCGAGAGTAGGACCTGACCGCCAGATCGAGGAGGTGGCCTCCCCTTACGCCGCTGATTGTTGCCCTGTGCATTGGTGTTAGCCACAAACTCTGAGCTACCATCCACCTTATGTTTATTGTTGCCGCCTTGATTTGCCTGGCTAGGCTGAGGACCCTTAGCGTTGCTGCTCTTCTTTCCCTTCCCTGCCTTCTCATTGTCAGACTCGGGATCCTTGGTACTATCAGAGTCAACATATTTGACGAGAGCCACCATCAGTTGGCCCATGTCAGAACACTCGCGCTTGAGTCATCCCAGCTTCATCTTCCGAGGCTCAAAACGGCAATTTTGCTCTGACATCAATACTACAGAACCGGCATCCATCTTATCAGAGGAATGTATTATCTCCTTAACCCGGCGCACCCAATGGGTCGTGGACTCACCCTCCTGTTGCTTGCAACTAGTCAAGTCCACAATCAACATGGGCTGCTTACATGTATCTTTAAAGTTCTGGATAAACTTCTCCTTTAACTCCGCCCAGGAACTAACGGAATTAGGTGGCAACGCCTTCAACCAATTATGAGCCGTTCCATCCAGCATCATGGTGAAGTACTTGGCCATTGCGACATCACTAACCTCCAGTAATTCCATGGCCATCTCATAACTCTCGATCCATGCCGCAGGCTGTAAATCGGCTGTGTAATTAGGTACCTTACGAGGCCCCTTAAAATCCTTGGGCAAACGCTTGTTACGCAGAGCCGGCACCAAACAAGGCACGCCCCCGGTCCTGGTGACCACACCTGCCTCAACTGACATCGTCGGATAAACCGGCAGGGGCTGATCAGCCGCCTGCTGAGCTGCTATTTCTGTTGCCTATTGAGCCGCCAGTTGTGCTACCTGCTGAGCCGCCTACTCAATTTGCTGGCGCACTCTGTCCTGATTATGCACATTAGGAGCCCCACCCTGAGTAGGGTCGTACCTGCGTGGCTGATCGCGATGCTGGGCGTTGCTTGAAACGGCCAGCGAGTCCAGATGCCTGCTATAACTCTTGCTCCGGCTCGGACGTGGGGTTGAATGATTCATGTCTCTACTGTAAGAGTATGCCTCCT
>NC_057801.1:124455174-124456508 GCF_018294505.1 Triticum aestivum | reverse complement strand
TGCGCTGGCCCCATGGTGGGCGCCAACTGTCGTGGAATTGTCACGTCAGATGTCCTAGTGTAAGGACTTAGTCGTGGAGCCATCGCAACTAGGAAGCTTAAAGGGGTTAAACGGGACAAAGGACACGAGGTTCATACTGGTTCGGCCCCTTGTAGTGAAGGTAAAAGCCTACGATCCAGTTTTGGGTAGGATTGCTTATGAATCGATAACCAGGGAGAGAATCCGCTGACCTAGTTCTCGATCTGATGTTACCTGCCCTGAACCGTCGTCCGGTCATCTCTTTATATACAGAGGTCGATGCCCAGCGGCTCAAAGAGTCCCGGCCGGTTCATAAACAGTGTCCGGCTCGGTCTCTCTCTATTCCTTCCTTACAATACAAGTTATGCATGCATGGCGGATTATCTCTATAGGCCTTAAATCGCCTCTGGGACTTGGGCCTTTAAGTGAGTCGTCATCTTCAAGTGTCTTCGTGGGCTTCATCTTAGGTGTGACCCGGCCCGTCCTGGGCGGGTTATACCTAATAGTTATATCCCCAACAGTTTTAGAACATCAAAAGTATGAAACAATTGCTTGGCTTGTCATCAGGGTTGTGCATGATTTAAATATTTTGTGTGATGAAGATAGAGCATAGCCAGACTCTATGATTTTGTAGGAATGGCTTTCTTTGGCCATGTTATTTTGAGAAGACATGATTGCTTTGTTAGTATGCTTGATATTATAGTTTTTATGTCAATATTAAACTTTTGTTTTGAATCTTATGGATCTGAATATTCTTGCCACAATAAAGAAGATTACATTGATAAATATGTTAGGTAGCATTCCACATCAAAAAAATTGTTTTTATCATTTACCTACTCGAGGACAAGCAAGAATTAAGATTAGGGATGCTTGATACGTCTCCAACGTATCTAGGATTTTTGATGTATTCATGACATGTTTATAATATTTTTACATGAATTTGGTATGATTTGGTTAGAACTAACCCGCACTAACGTTGTTTTCAGCAGAACTATCGTGGTGTTGTTTTTGTGCAGAAATAAAAGTTCTCGGAATGCGCTGAAAATCAACAGAGATTTTTTATGGAAAATATAAAAAATACTGGATTGAAGAGTTACCGGAGGGGAGTCCCATGGGCCCCACGAGGGTAGAGGGCGCCCCCTAGGGTGCCCCTGCCTTGTGGACTCTCCGTGGGGCCCCCTAACTTGTTCTCGACGTCAACCTCTCCTATAAATCCCCAAACCTCCAGAACATAACCTAGATCGGGAGTTCTGCCGCCGCAAGCCTCTGTAGCCACCAAAAACCAATCGGGACCCTGTTCCGGCACCCTGCCGGAG
>NC_057801.1:124445673-124453985 GCF_018294505.1 Triticum aestivum | reverse complement strand
CTCCTACCTCATGGCCCCCCTGGACTTCCACCTACCTCAACTCCAACTCCATATATTCACGTTCGGGGAGAAAAAAAATCAGAGAGAAGGATTCATCGCATTTTACAATACGGAGCCGCCGCCAAGCCCTGTTCTTCCTCGGGAGGGCTGATCTGGAGACCATTCGGGGCTCCGGAGAGGGGAATCCGTCGCCATCGTCATCATCAATCATCCTCCATCACCAATTTCATGATGCTCACCGCCGTGCATGAGTAATTCCATCATAGGCTTGCTAGATGGTGATGGGTTGGATGAGATTTACCATGTAATCGAGTTAGTTTTGTTAGGGTTTGATCCCTAGTATCCATTATGTTCTAAGATTGATGTTGCTTTGACTTTTCCATGCTTAATGCCTGTCACTAGGGCCCGAGTGCCATGATTTTAGATCTGAAGCTATTATGTTTTCATGAATATATGAGTGTTCTTGATCCTATCTTGAAAGATATGGCCACCTACTATGTCTTATGATCCAGCAAACCCTGGAGTGACAATAGTCAGGGCACTTCCCGGTGATGATCGTAGTTTGAGGAGTTCATGTATTCACTAAGTGTTAATGCTTTGGTCCAGTTCTCTATTAAAAGGAGGCCTTAATATACCTTAGTTTCCATTAGGACCCTGGAGTGACGGGAAGGTAGGACAAAAGATGGCATGCAAGTTCTTTTCCATAAGCATGTATGACTATATTTGGATTACATGCCTACATTATATTGATGAATTGGAGCTAGTTCTGTATCACCCTATGTTATAACTGTTGCATGATGAATGTCGTCCAACATAATTATCCATCATTGGTCCATTGCCTACGAGCCCGTTTCATATTGATCTTTGCTAAGTTACTATTCTGTTGTCACTGTTACGATTGCTACAAAACTGCTACTACTACTTTCGTCGTTGTTACCGTTACTTCCATACTACTTTGCTACTAAATTCTTTGTTGTAGATATTAATTCTTTCAGGTGTGGTTGAATTTACAACTCAGCTGCTAATACTTGAGAATATTCTTTGGCTCCCGTTGTGTCAAATTAATAAATTTGGGTTGAATACTCTACCCTCGAAAACTGTTGCGATCCCCTATAGTTGTGGGTTATCATGACCTTTTTATGGCACCGTTGCCGGGGAGCATAGCTCTATTCTCTGAGTTACATGAGATTTATATATATTGATCACTATGAGGAATCTGAAAGACAACAAAACCAAGATACCTTATGTTTTGAGTAAACTACGAGGGGAGGTAAGGAATTGCCATCTAGCACTGCACTTGATTCACCTTCTGTTTTGAGTAAACTTGCGACACCTACACATGCTATTGATTCCGATATGTCGCATGTTATTGATGATGCCACTTATGCTATGCATGATGCTTATGATGATACTACTTCTCTGCTTGATAATAATGTGCCACTAGGTGAATTTCTTGATGAAAAACTTGCTAGGGTTAGAGAGAATGAAATTACTGAAACTGATGATATTAATGAAAGTGATGATGAAGATTCTCCCCCTAGATATGAATTGCCTATTGTGCCTGAGGGTTATGTTATGGATGAAGAAACTGCTAGAGACTTCTTTGCTTGCAATGATAGATATGATCTTAAGAAACTGTTAGCTAAGCTGGAAGAAAAGTCTTTGAATGCTAGAATGAAATATGACCCTGCGTTTGCTACTTCACCTATCCGTGTTACTGATAAGGATTATGAATTCTCTGTCGATCCTGAGTTAATTACTTTGTTTGAATCTGATCCTTTCTATGGCTATGAATCTGAAATTGTTGTGGCACATCTTACTAAATTGAATGATATAGCCACCCTATTTACTCATGAGGAAAAAATTTGCTAGTTCTTAAATTGTTTCCTTTCTCATTAAATGGTGATGTTAAGATATGGTTTAATTCTCTTGCTCCTGGTTGTGTGTGTAGTCCCCAGGATATGGTTTATTACTTCGCTGCAAAATATTTTCCCTCTCATAAGAAACAAGTTGCCTTAAGGGAAATATTTAACTTTGTGCAAGTTGAAGAAGAGAGTCTCCCACAAGCTTGGGGGAGGCATATCCAATTACTTAATGCTTTGCCTGATCATCCTCTCAAGAAAAATGAAATACTTGATATCTTTTATAATGGACTAGCTGATGCTTCCAGAGACCACCTGGATAGTTGTGTTCGTTGTGTTTTTAGGGAAAGAACTATCGAGCAAGCTGAATTGCTATTGAATAATATATTGAGTAATGACAATGATTGGACACTTCCTGAACCAACTCCTAAGCCAACTCCAAAGAAAAGGGGTATTCTATTTCTCAGTCCTGGAGATATGCAAGAAGCAAAGAAATCTATGAAAGAAAAAGGTATTAAAGTTGAAGATGTTAAGAATTTACTGCCTATTGAATAAATACATGGTCTTGATAACCCGACATAGGTAGTAAAGGTAAATTCTCTCTATAGATTTGAGGAAGGTGATATTCCTCATAATAAGTCTGCTAGCCAATGCTTGGATGAGTTTGATAATTTTATTGTTAAACAAGAAAACTTCAATGCTTATGTTGGTAACAATTGAAACTAATGCTTATATGGTTAAACACTTGAGTGATTATATGTCTGGAGTTAAAAGTGAGCTTTAGCTTATTAGTAAACATGCTTCCATGGTTACAACACAAGTAGAACAAGTACTTAAGGCACAAGATGATTTGATCAATGAGTTGAATAATAAGAATAATGATAATGTTGTTAGAGTCATGACTATAGGTGGAAAAATGACCTAGGAACCTTTGTATCCCGAGGGCATCCTAAGAGATTTGAGCAAGACTCTTAGAGAATTAATACTGATACACCTAGTCCTTCTAATAAAAAGAAAAAGAATAATGATAGGACTTTGCATGCTTATAGTGAACCTGTTATTGACACACCTGAGAATCCCAATGATATTTCTATTTCTCATGATGAAACACAATCTGGCAAAAAACATGAACCTAGTGATAATGTTAATTATGATGTTCATCTTGATACTCAACCTAGTAATGATAATGATGTGGAAGTTGAACCTAGTGTTGATCTTGATAACCCACAATCAAAGAATCAACATTATGATAAGAGAGACTTTGTTGCTAGGAAGCATGGTAAAGAAAGAGAACCACGGGTTTAGAAACCCATGTCTTTTCCTCCTAAGCCATCAAAGAAGAAGGATGATGAGGATTTTGAGCACTTCGCTGAAATGATTAGACCTATCTTTTTGCGTATGCGTTTGACTGATATGCTTCAAATGCATCCTTATGGTAAGTATATGAAAGATATTGTTACAAATAAAAGAAAGATACCGGAAGCTGAAATTTCCACGATGCTTGCTAATTATACTTTTAAGGGTGGAATACCAAAGAAACTTGGAGATCCAGGAGTACCAACTATATCATGCTCCATTAAAAGAAACTATGTTAAAACTGATTTATGTGATCTTGGAGTTGGTGTTAGTGTTATGCCTTTCTCTTTATATCATAGACTTGATTTGAATAGGTTGACACCTACTGAAATCTCTTTGCAAATGGCTGATAAATAAAATGCTATCCCATTGGTATTTGTGAGGATGTTCCTGTTGTGGTTGCAAACGTTACTATCTTAAGGGACTTTGTTATTCTTGATATTCCCTAGGACAACAGTATGTCGATCATCCTTGGTAGACCCTTTTTGAATACTGCAGGGGTTGTTATTGATTGCAACAAGGGCAATGTCACTTTTCATGTTAATGGTAATGAGCATATGATACACTTTCCGAAGAAACAACCTCAAGTTCATAGTATAAATTCTATTGGAAAATTTCCAACTATTACTATTGGAGGTTTCCAATTCCATATTCCTACTGTCAAAAAGAAATATGATATTCTTATTGTTGGGGACATGCATATCCCCGTTGAGGTAACCTAGTGTTATTCAAAAATTCTCCGGTTTCATGTCATTCGAAAGAAGTTTGTTAACAAGACTTGATCAACCTTGTTAGTGGATTCCTTTTGACGAGCATGAGATGGATGAAGTTAGAAAGCACAACCTTCTGTACCCTCATTTTACTTTCTGCTATTTAGTTTAAATAAAGCAAAAATAGTATTTTCTGTCTATTTTTTGAATTATCCATGCAATAAAAAACACCCCGAAAATAAAAGTAATCCAAATGCCCTGAAAATTTAGTATGCTTTTTTATAGAATATTTGAGAATTTCTGGCACTTAGAACACACTAGGGGGATGCACCAGTGAGCCACGAGGGTGGAGGGCGTGCCCCCTACCTTGTGCACCCCACGTGGCCCCCTCCACTTATTCCAGCACCCATCCGCTTCGTCTTCCTCCAGAAAAATCATCCTGTAGCTCAAACTCATGTTCTTGCTCATTTTGCTGCCATTTTCGATCTCCTTTCTCAAAGCTCCATTCACAAAACTGCTTTGGGGGGTTGTTCTTTGGTATGTGACTCCTCCAATGGCCCAATTAGTTTTTGTTCTAGTGCTTTATCTATTGCAAATTTTTGCTGCTGTGGTGACCTTGTTCTTGAGCTTGCATGTCAAATTTATATGGTCCAAAGTAGTTTGAATGCATGATATAGTCTCTATGCACTTGTGGGAGTAGTTGCTATCAATCTTGTTGAGTTTGCTTCACTTTTATTTTGAGTCACTAAATATTCAGACATTTTTAGAGGAAGAAAAATGTTTAGGAAAATATATCAAGGTGGTTCTTCAAGGAAGCAAGCACCAAGGCTTGCGGTACGTGAGTTGGACCTCGAATCATGAAGGGAAGCTCAAGTGCGGCCTTATGAATGGTCATTTGATGAATCTATGGTCCAAGCAGGCTTCAAGGATGAATTCGATGCGTATGTGCAGAATGATGATCTTGAGGACTTAATATCAGATAAGTGCCGATAATATTATTACCTCATTGTTTCCTTTGTGCGGAGGTTTCACTTTTCATCTAAGCGCAACACTCAGACTGTTATATTTGACCTCTATGATACATCATATACCATGGACCTTGAAGATTTTAATACTGCTTGCAAAATCCCACAGTGGGGCATCTTTAGTGAACCTCACAAATTTGAATATAATGATTTCCTTGCTTGGATCACTGTGGGGGAAACTAGAAATATCACACAAGCTACCATAGGGAGCATTCATTTTTGTGCCATACATTACTTTGCTCTCTTTATAGGAAGATGCATTAACGGTAAGCATGAGCATAGCCACATTTGTGTCCTAGATCTTAGTGTCCTCAAGAGTGCAGTATTAGGTGATAAGAGACATAACTTGGGGGCCATTGTTGCGTTAGGGTTACATCTTAATGCTAAAGATGGAGATTTATTTGGTGGGATTTGTGCAACTCATTTAGCTGATTATCTTGGGGTATCCATAAGAGAAAATGATATTGAGTTGCCACCTGCTTTTCTAGATTATAATGCTATGGTCCGCTACCAGTTTCTTGAGAGGAATGATCAGTCCCTCCAGTACCAACTAATCTTTCACAGACGGCATGTTGTCATTATTACCCTGCTTGCTCCTTTATTCTTTAACTTTTAGGCAAATGAGAGATATGTTATAACCAAAGAGGAGGCAAACGA
The DNA here is from genome assembly GCF_018294505.1 of Triticum aestivum. Classification (NCBI taxonomy): domain Eukaryota; kingdom Viridiplantae; phylum Streptophyta; class Magnoliopsida; order Poales; family Poaceae; genus Triticum; species Triticum aestivum. The sequence continues at coordinate 124,448,375 of NC_057801.1, read as the reverse complement.
GCATGAGTGATCAGTAGAGGCCGCTCGTCTCTGGGAAGCAGCTTGTCAGGCGGCAGCTGCCGCAGCACAGTACGACCTCAACTAAGATGACAGATATCATCTGGGCCAGTGGTGTTCTTAGACCAACTTAGGCCAAAATCCTAAGCTTGGGGGGTGCGTATTTCTCACCGACATTACATTCATGTTCACACACTCATTCTAGTTGTCGGTGTTCATACTTTTTCATTGTACTATCCATGCTAGTTTATTTTCTTTTCCTGCTTTCTTCTTGTGTGTTTGAAAAACTTTGAGAAAAACCAAAAAAAATAGTAATAGCTTTTAGCTAGTTTACTTTGCATGCTTGTAGTAGTAGTATCAATAAGAAAACCCAAAAAGATTTCTCGTTCTTCTTCCGTTTGTTGGGAGCTTTCACATGTAAATAGTTTTTCTCATTCTTTGAAATTCTTTTCTTTTCTTTGGGGGCCGAGAGGAGAAGACCATGATGAAAATGATGAGTGGCTATCATATGCATTATTGTTGATCTAACAAAGAGCCCACATTACCTTGTCTTCTCCTTTGAATTAAATGTTTGCAGATTCCAGCTTAGTCCAATGCACATGCACTATTATTGTTATCCACACTGTTCGGTCGTGCAAGTGAAAGGCAATAATGACAATATATGATGAAATGATTGAGATGAGGAAAAGCTGGTATGAACTCGACCTATCTTGTTTTTGTAAATACAATTAGTTAATCATTCCTGATTCAGCCTATTATGAATGAAACATGTTTGCAATGACCATTAGAGATTATAGTTACTCGTGCCATGCTTAATTAGCTAGGAGTTTATAATGGTTTACCTTGCGTGCAACATGCTATTAAAATGGTTGTGATGTAGTATGATAGGATGGTATCCTCCTTTGAATGATTCGAGTGACTTGTCTTGGCACATGTTCATGCATGTAGTTGAAACAAAATCAACATAGCCTCCATGAAATGTATGTTCATGGTGATTTATATCCTACTCATGCTTGCACTCATTGTTGGTTAATCCTAATGCATGTTTACGACTGTGTCGCTCTCTAGTTGGTTGCTTCCCTGTCTCTTTCTAGCCTTCACCTGTACTAAGCGGGAATACTGCTTGTGCACCCACTTCCATAAACCCCAAAGTTATTCCATAAGAGTCCACCATACCTACCTATATGCGGTATTTACCTGCCGTTCCAAGTAAATTTTCATGTGCCAAACTCTAAACCTTCAAATGAAATTCTGTTTTGTATGCTCAAATCGCTCATGTAACAACTAGAGATGTCTATATCTTCCATCCTAGTTGGGTTATTCTCACGATGAGTGGACTCCGCTCATCATTCATGAGAAAATGGCTGGTAACTGGGATGCCCAATCCCATGCTCAAATCAAATCAAAATAATTGAAAACAAAACTCCCCCAGGATTGTTGTTAGTTGGACGGTACCCGCTGTTTCGGACCAGCAGTTGAATGTGCTTGTTGGTGGTGGGGGAGTATAAACTTTACCATTCTGTTTGGAAACCGCCTATAATGTATGTAGCATGGAAGATATCGAGATCTCTTGATTTTACAATGAAAGTACGCCACTCAAAATATTATTTATCTCTGTTACAAACCTCGAGCTCTAGCACCTATGCAAATCCATGTTTCCCTCTATGAAGGGCCTATCTATTTACTTTTATGTTGAGTCATCATCCTCTAATAAGAAGCACTAGTTGGAGAGCACCACTTTCATTTATATTCATTGTTATTAATTAATATTCAGTATGACTGTGACTGGATCTCTTTTGCCATGAATTACAATGTCTAGTCAGTCCTTGATCTTCAGGGGTGCTCTGCATTTATGGTTTGCGGTGTTAGAAAGGGCTAGCGAGATACCATCCTGTTATATCATATCATGATTGTTTTGAGAAAGTGTTGTCATCCGAGATTTATTATTACTACTCGCTAGTTGATTATGACATTGATATGGGTAAACATGAGACCTAAATGTTATTGTGAATATGGTTAGTTCATAATCTTTGCTGAAAACTTGAATGTTGGTTTTACATATTTGCAACAACAAGATCAAATAGAGTTTGTAAAAGTTTTTATTTATCACTTCCAGTTTGTCAACTGCATTGCTTGAGGACAAGCAATGGGTTAAGCTTGGGGGAGTTGATACATCTCCAACGTATCTACTTTTCCAAACTCTTTTGCCCTTGTTTTGGACTCTAATTTGCATGATTTGGATGGAACTAACCCGGACTGACGGTGTTTACAGCAGAATTGACATGGTGTTATTTTTGTGGAGAAATAAAAGTTCTCGGAATGACCTAAAACTTCACGGAGACACTTTTTGGAATTAAAAAAATACTGGTGAAAGAATCAACCGAAGGGGCCCCACACCCTGGCCATGAGGGTGGGGGCGCACCCTACCCCCTGGGCGTGCCCTCCTACCTCGTGGGCCCCCTGGACCTCCACCGACCTCAACTCCAACTCCATATATTCACGTTCGGGGAGAAAAAAATAGAGAGAAGGATTCATCGCGTTTTACGATACGGAGCCGCCGCCAAGCCCTATTCTTCCTTTGGAGGGCTAATATGGAGTCCGTTCGAGGCTCCGGAGAGGGGAATCTGTCGCCATCTTCATCATCAACCATCCACCATCACCAATTTCATGATGCTCACCGCCCTGCGTGAGTAATTCCATTGTAG
>NC_057801.1:124441097-124445663 GCF_018294505.1 Triticum aestivum | reverse complement strand
TCATTGATCCATTGCCTATGAGCTTGTTTCATATTGATCTTTGCTAAGTTACTATTCCGTTGCCACTATTATGATTGCTACAAAACTGCTACTATTACTTTTGCCATTGTTACCCTTACTTCCATACTACTTTGCTACTAAATACTTTGCTGCAGATATTAAGTCTTTCAAGTGTGGTTGAATTGACAACTCAGCTGCTAATACTTGAGCATATTCTTTGGCTCCTCCCCTTGTGTCGAATCAATAAATTTGGGTTGACTACTCTACCCTCGAAAACTATAGCGATGCCCTATACTTGTGGGTTATCACATATGTCTCACCATAGTCCATACCTTCAACTTGAGTGTAGCCTTGAGCAACGAGACGAGCCTTGTTGCGTACAACTCATCCATCTTCATCTTGCTTATTCTAAAACACCCATTTGGTTCCAATGACATTGCGCTTCTCATCGGGCTTTTCAACCAACGTCCACACTTGGTTCCTCTCGAAATTGTGTATCTCTTCATGCATAGCGTTCACCCAATCCAGATCATCAAGGGCATCTTCAACCTTCATAGGTACAATACTAGAAATGAATGAGTATTGTTCACAAAAGTTAGCCAAACGAGTTTTAGAGCGAGTAATTCTCCCGGTTTGTATATCATCAAAGATTTGTTCGATGGGGTGATCTCTTGAGACTCTTGCTCGAACTCGTGAGAGCTTTTGTTTGGGTTGGGGTGGAACATCCTCTTCATTGTCTTGTTCTTCCTCTTCTCTTTCTTCATTGTCGTTGGCGTTGTTGTTCTCTTGTGGAGGTGGAGAAGGAGGTCGATGAGGTTCATCTTGTTGTACATCCTTGTTTCCATCATCTTGATGTGTTCCACTTGTGAATGCCTCCAAGTCAACTTGTGGTTCGCCATGGCGTGAAGTTGAGGCTTCCACTTGGACGGACGAGGTACTCTCCTTCACCTCCGTTGGACGAATCTCGCCAATAGACAAGTCTTGTATTTCTTCAGAAGGGTCTTTGTCACCTACATCAATTGGCAATTGCTCTACTTGTGAGCCGTTAGATTCATCAAACTTCACATCTACAGTCTCAACCTTTTGGGTGAAATTGTTGTAGACACGGTAACTGTGAGAGTTTCAGCCATAACCGACTAGGAAACATTCATGAGATTTAGGAGCAAACTTCGAACGACGATGCTTATCAAGAATATAGCACTTTGAGCCGAATACTCGAAAGTATCCAACTTGGGGTTTGTTACCGGTGAGAAGCTCGTATGCCGTCTTGCCGAGTAGCTTGTGAAGATATAGGAGATTTGTTGCATGACAAGTTGTCTCGACCGCTTTCGCTCAAAAGTGTTGTGGTGTCTTGTACTCATCAAGCATCGTTCTCGCCATCTCAATAAGAGTCCGGTTCTTACTCTCAACAACTCCATTTTGTTGAGGCGTGTACATAGCCGAGAACTCATGTGAAATCCCTTCGTCGTCAAGAAAGGTGTCCACATTGGCATTCTTGAACTCCGTTATGTTATCACTACGAACCTTCTTGATCTTCACTTCAAATTGATTTTGGGCCTTCCTAGCAAAGTTCTTGAAGATCTTTTGGACATGTGATTTATCATCAAGAAAGAATACCCAGGTAAATCTTGAAAAATCATCAACAATGACCAATCCGAACGAGTTACCACCAAGACTCTTGTAGGCGTTGGGACCAAAAAGATCCATGTGAAGTAGCTCGAGTGGTCTTCTCGTGGTCATGATGTTCTTCACGGGATGACTTCCTGCAACTTGTTTTCCTGCTTGGCAAGCACTCCAAAGTCTATCCTTGTCAAATATAACATCTTTAACACCAAGGATATGATCACCTTTAATAAGCTTGTCAAGATTTCGCATGCCCACATGACCTAACTGTCTATGCCACAACCAACCTTTGGAAGATTTAGCAATTAAGAAAGTTTTAGGTTGAGCCTTTTTAGTGAAATTAACAATGTATAGATCGCCTCTATGTATACCAGTAAATACCATATTATGATTATCTCTTTGAAACACTTGGCAATCTACTTCAGTAAATAAGACATTGAAACCGAAATCGGCTAGTCTAGATACGGAAAGTAAATTATAGCCAAGAGATTCAACGAGTATAACATTTTGTATGGAGTTGTCATGTGAGATGGCCACCTTACCAAGGCCAACCACCTTACCCTTCTAGTTACCACCAAAAGTGACATACTTTCAAGGGTCGTTGTTTTCAGCAAGCTCACAAAACATATCCTTGTCTCTGGTCATCTAATCGGTACATCCACTATCAAGAACCCATTCCTTTCCTCCAGCCATGTAGCAGCAAAGGTTAGCCATAAGACCAAAGTGTCTCATAGACTCATCAAGATCAAAGTCACTATCCTCATCCTCATCATAGTATCCATGTTCAACATCATCTTGTGATTGATCATTGCCTAGAGAGAGTGATTCATTAGATTTATGATCATGACAATTTGCATCTTTATGTATTCTAATGACTTCAAAGAGGATGTTACTAATGATTCCAACATCTCCTTTGGCACGCATAAGATCACAAAGTTCAAATAGAAAATCACCAAACTGAGGATCATTAGGATTCATCTTATTTAGAGCAATGGACTTATGAAAAATCTCATCTAAATTTTTCAAGGAATAGTCTGGAAAGCGTTCCTCAAGATATCTCCATATGTTGTAAGCACATTAAAGAGTTGGCAAGCATGTAATCAAATTTCTAGGCAATGCTCTAGTGATAAGATTGATAGTCCTAAGATTGCGAATCATGTCGAGAGACTCATCGGGGGTAGGATGTAATGGATCAACAAGGGACGCACAAGGGGTAGTAATGTACTTGTTCAATTGATATTCATTGAAAATCTCAAGCATCTCATTTTTCCAAGCATTATAGAACTCTCCATCAAGCATATGCACTCTACGTCTAATACTCCCAATCATAGACTCGTCCATATTCCTCCAATGGTGCTTAAACCAAAGAAATGGAGACCAATGCTCTAATACCAATTGAAAGGATCAAGAAGAGGTGTCTAAAGGGGGGGTGATTAGAACCTGAACAAGTAAAGGTAGCAATTTTTAAGTTCTTCAAGTTAAGGTTGGAGAATAGCACAATTTTAAACATTCACAATACATTTCAAGCATGCATGGCAAGAGTATATGAGCAGCAGAAAGTACAGCATGCAATTGGCAAGAAAGTAATGGGATGGGATTCGAGTGTGCAAACGCAATTGAAGACACGGATATTTTTGGCGTGGTTCTAATAGGTGGTGCTATCGTACATCCACGTTGGTGGAGACTTCCACCCACGAAGGGTAACGATTGCGCGAGTCCATGGAGGGCTCCACCCACGAAGAGTCCATGAATAAGCAACCTTGTCTATCCCAGCATGGCCATCGCCCAAGAAGGACTTGCCTCAGTTGAGTAGATCTTCACGAAGTAGGCAATCTCCTTGCCCTTACAAACTTCTTGGTTCAACTCCACAATCTTGACGGAGGCTCCCAAGTGCCACCTAGCCAATCTAGGAGATACCACTCTCCACAAGGTAATAGATGGTGTGTTCATGATGAACTCCTTTCTCTTGTGCTTGAAATGATAGTCTCCCCAACACTCAACTCTCTCTCACGGATTTGAATATGGTGGAAAGATGATTTGAGTGGAAAGCAAGTTGGGGAAGGATAGAGATCAAAATTCTTGTGATAGTATTGGAATGTCTTGGTCTCAACACATGAGTAGGTGGTTCTCTCTCAGAAAATGAGTAGTGGAAGTGTATGCATGTTCTGATGGCTCTCTCTCAACTGGGAAAGGGTGTGGAGGGGTATATATAGCCTCCACACAAAATCTAGTCGTTACACACAATTTACCAAACTCGGTGAGACCGAATAGTGAAACTCGGTGGGACCGATCTGGTTCAAAATGTGAATGTTAGGATTTTCGGTGGGACCGATATGATCAACTCGGTGGGACCGATGTGCTATGGTTAGGTCAAAACCTTATCTCAGTGAGACCGATCGCATGAACTCGGTGAGACCGATTTCAGCAATATGCAAATAGAGACTTGGTCAAGCAAACTCGGTGTGACCGATTAGACATCTTGGTGAGACCGAAATAATTGTGGTTTCTGGGAGTGGCTATGACAGTGAAATCAATGGCGCCGGATGAATCAAAGTGGTGGGGCTGAGTTTGACTTTAGGTTTTGGACATATTTGGATATGAGAAAGTGGTTGAGGGCTTTGGGGCATATCACTAAGCACTTTAAGCAAGTGGACCATTAAGCAACACCTCATCCCCTTTAAATAGTATTGGCTTTTCCTATGGACTCAATGTGATCTTGTATCACTAAAATAGAAATGAAGAATCTTGAGCTTTTGCCAATATTTGACCTTAAAATCTTGAAGGGGTTCCACATCCTCTTGTCCTTCCACTCCATTGTTGAACTCATCTGAAATATACCAGATGAAAATGTTAGTCCAACAAGAGATATGTTGACATTAATTACCAAAATCACCCAGGGAGCACTCATGCTTTCAACATCCATAAAAGAAAATAGAATTTTTT
>NC_057801.1:124437781-124439290 GCF_018294505.1 Triticum aestivum | reverse complement strand
AGGGCTCGACGGCCTCTGGCTCCAGGCTGACGGCTGCTGCAGCAGCTGAGGGAGTCCTGGATAAGGGGGTATCCAGACCACCGGACTATATTCATTGTCCGGACTATAGAAGCGTCAAGATACAAGACTCAAGACTTCGGCTCGTGTCCGGATGGGACTCTCCTTTGCGTGGAAGACAAGCTTAGCAATCCGGATATTATGTTTCCTTCCTTGTAACCGACTCCATGTAAACCCTAGCTCTCCGGTGTCTATATAAACCGGAGAGGATGGTCCTTAGAAGGCTGATCACAATTACAATCATACCATCATAGGCTAGCTCTTAGGGTTTAGCCTCTACGATCTCGTGGTAGATCTACTCTTGTATTCCACACATCTTCAATATTAATCAAGCAGGAAGTAGGGTTTTACCTCCATCGAGAGGGCCCGAACCTGGGTAAACATTGTGTCCCTTGCTTCCTGTTACCATCAGCCTAAGACGCATAGATCAGGACCCCCTACCTGAGATCCGCCGGTTTTGACACCGACATTGGTGATTTCATTGAGAGTTCCTCTGTGTCGTCGCTTCGAGGCTTGATGGCGTCTTCAATCGTCGACAACACGCTCCAGGGCGAGACTTTTCACCCCGGACAGATCTTTGTGTTCGGCGGCTTCGCACTGCGGGCCAATTCGCTTGGCCGGATGGAGAAGATCGACAGCTTCGCCCTTGGCCACAAAATCAGGTTCGGAGACTTGAGCTTCGACGGATTCAAGCCTGCGCCAGGAGCGCCGGACAGCCACGACGAGCACGGCCTAGACCTGCTGTCGGACAGTGTCCGGGACATCATTCCCAAAGCAGCCTTGGATCTAAATCTAGGGCAAGTCACGTTGCCTATGGACGGAGGGCTAGACCCCGCTCTGTAGGCCGCACACTTATCGGCGGTGGAGCCGAACATGGGTCCCACCGCTGTGTAGGCGTGTAACCCCGGACCCTCGGACTCATATCTGGTTGTTGGTCCTGGTCCGCTCACTCTCGAGGCAGCCGAGCCAGGTTGGGCTCCGGTAATGGAGTTTACCGCTGCGGACATCTTTCAGCACTCACCCTTTGGCGACATGATGAACTCATTGAAGTCTCTCTCTTTGTCAAGAGACTCTGGGCCGAACTATGTTCGGCTGGAGTGGGAAGCAGCGACGAAGGAATTTGCTACCCACCCACCACCCACTTTGTCGCCACGATCAACGATTTAACCGACGTGCTCGACTTCGACTTCGAAGACATCGACGGTATGGACGACGATGCAGGAGACATACAAGAGCCACCGCTCACAGGGCGGTGGACAGCCACCCCTTCTAATGATATATACACGGTGGACACTCCGAAAGAAACCAACGGCGACGAGGCAGGGGAGGACAACCCCCCCGGAGGAAAAGCAACATATGGGCATCTCCGACGCCACTCCAAGCCCTGCCACATCAATACCGGTCCCGGAGATGATCCGGACAGTACCGAAGAGGAATACAGTCCTGACCAGC
>NC_057801.1:124434719-124437771 GCF_018294505.1 Triticum aestivum | reverse complement strand
AGTTGGAGAGCACCACTTTCATTTATATTCATTGTTATTAATTAATATTCAGTATGACTGTGACTGGATCTCTTTTGCCATGAATTACAATGTCTAGTCAGTCCTTGATCTTCAGGGGTGCTCTGCATTTATGGTTTGCGGTGTTAGAAAGGGCTAGCGAGATACCATCCTGTTATATCATATCATGATTGTTTTGAGAAAGTGTTGTCATCCGAGATTTATTATTACTACTCGCTAGTTGATTATGACATTGATATGGGTAAACATGAGACCTAAATGTTATTGTGAATATGGTTAGTTCATAATCTTTGCTGAAAACTTGAATGTTGGTTTTACATATTTGCAACAACAAGATCAAATAGAGTTTGTAAAAGTTTTTATTTATCACTTCCAGTTTGTCAACTGCATTGCTTGAGGACAAGCAATGGGTTAAGCTTGGGGGAGTTGATACATCTCCAACGTATCTACTTTTCCAAACTCTTTTGCCCTTGTTTTGGACTCTAATTTGCATGATTTGGATGGAACTAACCCGGACTGACGGTGTTTACAGCAGAATTGACATGGTGTTATTTTTGTGGAGAAATAAAAGTTCTCGGAATGACCTAAAACTTCACGGAGACACTTTTTGGAATTAAAAAAATACTGGTGAAAGAATCAACCGAAGGGGCCCCACACCCTGGCCATGAGGGTGGGGGCGCACCCTACCCCCTGGGCGTGCCCTCCTACCTCGTGGGCCCCCTGGACCTCCACCGACCTCAACTCCAACTCCATATATTCACGTTCGGGGAGAAAAAAATAGAGAGAAGGATTCATCGCGTTTTACGATACGGAGCCGCCGCCAAGCCCTATTCTTCCTTTGGAGGGCTAATATGGAGTCCGTTCGAGGCTCCGGAGAGGGGAATCTGTCGCCATCTTCATCATCAACCATCCACCATCACCAATTTCATGATGCTCACCGCCCTGCGTGAGTAATTCCATTGTAGGCTTGTTGGACGGTGATGGGTTGGATGAGATTTACCATGTAATCGAGTTAGTTTTGTTAGGGTTTGATCCCTAGTATCCATTATGTTCTAAGATTGATGTTGTAATGACTTTGTCATGCTTAATGCTTGTCACTAGGGCCCTAGTGCCATGATTTCAGATCTGAACCTATTGTCTTTTCATGAATATTGAGTGTTCTTGATCTTATCTTGCAAGTTATAGTCACCTACTACGTGTTATGATCCGGTAAACCCCGGAGTGACAATTGTCGGGACACTTCTCGATGATGACCATAGTTTGAGGAGTTCATGTATTCACTAAGTGTTAATGCTTTGGTCCAGTTCTCTATTAAAAGGAGGCCTTTATATCCCTTAGTTTCCATTAGGACCCCGCTGCCACGGGAGGGTAGGACAAAAGATGTCATGCAAGTTCTTTTACAAAAGCACATATGACTATATTTGGAATACATGCCTACATTATATTGATGAATTGGAACTAGTTCTGTGTCACCCTATGTTATAACTGTTGCATGATGAATGCCATCTGACATAGTTATCCATCATTGATCCATTGCCTATGAGCTTGTTTCATATTGATCTTTGCTAAGTTACTATTCCGTTGCCACTATTATGATTGCTACAAAACTGCTACTATTACTTTTGCCATTGTTACCCTTACTTCCATACTACTTTGCTACTAAATACTTTGCTGCAGATATTAAGTCTTTCAAGTGTGGTTGAATTGACAACTCAGCTGCTAATACTTGAGCATATTCTTTGGCTCCTCCCCTTGTGTCGAATCAATAAATTTGGGTTGACTACTCTACCCTCGAAAACTATAGCGATGCCCTATACTTGTGGGTTATCACATATGTCTCACCATAGTCCATACCTTCAACTTGAGTGTAGCCTTGAGCAACGAGACGAGCCTTGTTGCGTACAACTCATCCATCTTCATCTTGCTTATTCTAAAACACCCATTTGGTTCCAATGACATTGCGCTTCTCATCGGGCTTTTCAACCAACGTCCACACTTGGTTCCTCTCGAAATTGTGTATCTCTTCATGCATAGCGTTCACCCAATCCAGATCATCAAGGGCATCTTCAACCTTCATAGGTACAATACTAGAAATGAATGAGTATTGTTCACAAAAGTTAGCCAAACGAGTTTTAGAGCGAGTAATTCTCCCGGTTTGTATATCATCAAAGATTTGTTCGATGGGGTGATCTCTTGAGACTCTTGCTCGAACTCGTGAGAGCTTTTGTTTGGGTTGGGGTGGAACATCCTCTTCATTGTCTTGTTCTTCCTCTTCTCTTTCTTCATTGTCGTTGGCGTTGTTGTTCTCTTGTGGAGGTGGAGAAGGAGGTCGATGAGGTTCATCTTGTTGTACATCCTTGTTTCCATCATCTTGATGTGTTCCACTTGTGAATGCCTCCAAGTCAACTTGTGGTTCGCCATGGCGTGAAGTTGAGGCTTCCACTTGGACGGACGAGGTACTCTCCTTCACCTCCGTTGGACGAATCTCGCCAATAGACAAGTCTTGTATTTCTTCAGAAGGGTCTTTGTCACCTACATCAATTGGCAATTGCTCTACTTGTGAGCCGTTAGATTCATCAAACTTCACATCTACAGTCTCAACCTTTTGGGTGAAATTGTTGTAGACACGGTAACTGTGAGAGTTTCAGCCATAACCGACTAGGAAACATTCATGAGATTTAGGAGCAAACTTCGAACGACGATGCTTATCAAGAATATAGCACTTTGAGCCGAATACTCGAAAGTATCCAACTTGGGGTTTGTTACCGGTGAGAAGCTCGTATGCCGTCTTGCCGAGTAGCTTGTGAAGATATAGGAGATTTGTTGCATGACAAGTTGTCTCGACCGCTTTCGCTCAAAAGTGTTGTGGTGTCTTGTACTCATCAAGCATCGTTCTCGCCATCTCAATAAGAGTCCGGTTCTTACTCTCAACAACTCCATTTTGTTGAGGCGTGTACATAGCCGAGAACTCATGTGAAATCCCTTCGTCGTCAAGAAAGGTGTCCACATTGGCATTCTTGAACTCCGTTATGTT
>NC_057801.1:124433360-124434411 GCF_018294505.1 Triticum aestivum | reverse complement strand
ACCATATTATGATTATCTCTTTGAAACACTTGGCAATCTACTTCAGTAAATAAGACATTGAAACCGAAATCGGCTAGTCTAGATACGGAAAGTAAATTATAGCCAAGAGATTCAACGAGTATAACATTTTGTATGGAGTTGTCATGTGAGATGGCCACCTTACCAAGGCCAACCACCTTACCCTTCTAGTTACCACCAAAAGTGACATACTTTCAAGGGTCGTTGTTTTCAGCAAGCTCACAAAACATATCCTTGTCTCTGGTCATCTAATCGGTACATCCACTATCAAGAACCCATTCCTTTCCTCCAGCCATGTAGCAGCAAAGGTTAGCCATAAGACCAAAGTGTCTCATAGACTCATCAAGATCAAAGTCACTATCCTCATCCTCATCATAGTATCCATGTTCAACATCATCTTGTGATTGATCATTGCCTAGAGAGAGTGATTCATTAGATTTATGATCATGACAATTTGCATCTTTATGTATTCTAATGACTTCAAAGAGGATGTTACTAATGATTCCAACATCTCCTTTGGCACGCATAAGATCACAAAGTTCAAATAGAAAATCACCAAACTGAGGATCATTAGGATTCATCTTATTTAGAGCAATGGACTTATGAAAAATCTCATCTAAATTTTTCAAGGAATAGTCTGGAAAGCGTTCCTCAAGATATCTCCATATGTTGTAAGCACATTAAAGAGTTGGCAAGCATGTAATCAAATTTCTAGGCAATGCTCTAGTGATAAGATTGATAGTCCTAAGATTGCGAATCATGTCGAGAGACTCATCGGGGGTAGGATGTAATGGATCAACAAGGGACGCACAAGGGGTAGTAATGTACTTGTTCAATTGATATTCATTGAAAATCTCAAGCATCTCATTTTTCCAAGCATTATAGAACTCTCCATCAAGCATATGCACTCTACGTCTAATACTCCCAATCATAGACTCGTCCATATTCCTCCAATGGTGCTTAAACCAAAGAAATGGAGACCAATGCTCTAATACCAATTGAAAGGATCAAGAAGAGGTGTCTAAAGGGGGGG
>NC_057801.1:124432763-124433350 GCF_018294505.1 Triticum aestivum | reverse complement strand
GGGGGGGTGATTAGAACCTGAACAAGTAAAGGTAGCAATTTTTAAGTTCTTCAAGTTAAGGTTGGAGAATAGCACAATTTTAAACATTCACAATACATTTCAAGCATGCATGGCAAGAGTATATGAGCAGCAGAAAGTACAGCATGCAATTGGCAAGAAAGTAATGGGATGGGATTCGAGTGTGCAAACGCAATTGAAGACACGGATATTTTTGGCGTGGTTCTAATAGGTGGTGCTATCGTACATCCACGTTGGTGGAGACTTCCACCCACGAAGGGTAACGATTGCGCGAGTCCATGGAGGGCTCCACCCACGAAGAGTCCATGAATAAGCAACCTTGTCTATCCCAGCATGGCCATCGCCCAAGAAGGACTTGCCTCAGTTGAGTAGATCTTCACGAAGTAGGCAATCTCCTTGCCCTTACAAACTTCTTGGTTCAACTCCACAATCTTGACGGAGGCTCCCAAGTGCCACCTAGCCAATCTAGGAGATACCACTCTCCACAAGGTAATAGATGGTGTGTTCATGATGAACTCCTTTCTCTTGTGCTTGAAATGATAGTCTCCCCAACACTCAACTCTCTCTCA
>NC_057801.1:124431515-124432215 GCF_018294505.1 Triticum aestivum | reverse complement strand
ATTTACCAAACTCGGTGAGACCGAATAGTGAAACTCGGTGGGACCGATCTGGTTCAAAATGTGAATGTTAGGATTTTCGGTGGGACCGATATGATCAACTCGGTGGGACCGATGTGCTATGGTTAGGTCAAAACCTTATCTCAGTGAGACCGATCGCATGAACTCGGTGAGACCGATTTCAGCAATATGCAAATAGAGACTTGGTCAAGCAAACTCGGTGTGACCGATTAGACATCTTGGTGAGACCGAAATAATTGTGGTTTCTGGGAGTGGCTATGACAGTGAAATCAATGGCGCCGGATGAATCAAAGTGGTGGGGCTGAGTTTGACTTTAGGTTTTGGACATATTTGGATATGAGAAAGTGGTTGAGGGCTTTGGGGCATATCACTAAGCACTTTAAGCAAGTGGACCATTAAGCAACACCTCATCCCCTTTAAATAGTATTGGCTTTTCCTATGGACTCAATGTGATCTTGTATCACTAAAATAGAAATGAAGAATCTTGAGCTTTTGCCAATATTTGACCTTAAAATCTTGAAGGGGTTCCACATCCTCTTGTCCTTCCACTCCATTGTTGAACTCATCTGAAATATACCAGATGAAAATGTTAGTCCAACAAGAGATATGTTGACATTAATTACCAAAATCACCCAGGGAGCACTCATGCTTTCAACATCCATAAAAGAAAATAGAATTTTTT
>NC_057801.1:124428649-124430957 GCF_018294505.1 Triticum aestivum | reverse complement strand
TTTTTTAAATATATTTACTATTTTTTCATGTTACTATTCATCCGGTAGCATGTGCTCCCGGAAGCCAAAACGCCTCTCCCCACCACACCTTCTCTTCTATCTGTAAGTAGCTACTACCTCTGTTGGATTTTGGTTTCCGCAAACCCTTGAGAGGTTCGAACTCTGGGTGCATGCGGAGATCTCAACCTACACATACTGCCGAGTAGCCAACCTCACAGCCTAGCGCGTCGAGCTTGAGGGGAAAGAAAGACACATCAGTTTACTGAAGTTTGGGCCACCTTGCAGTGTAAAACCCTACTCCTGCTTTGTGTTCGATTTGCCTCAAGGGGCTGAGGACAAACTAGTATATAGGAGAACAACCTCAGGAGGCGTGTTCTTGGGCTCAAGTGAGCTGGTGAGCTGGTGAGGGTGGAATGGATCCGATTGACCTCTCTCCCCCTCCGTAGTGGTGGCTAGGTCCTACTTATAGTGACCTTGGTCCTCTTCCCGAATGGAGGTGGGAAGGGATCCCATAACGGCCAAATTTAAAGGGAGACAGCTAGTACATCTTATCCTAACTAAAGTGGTCTTCGCCTGCAAAAGCCTCTAGTTGTGACGCATCGGTGGGCTCGGTGATGACCTTCGTCCTGCCGTCCTGGCGGTCTTGGTCTTGTTGCACAAGAATGGAAACATTTGGTTGATTCCTCGGGACTCCGCACCTGCTGCTTGCCTCTCTTGCACAAAAGAGGAAACAGGTACACTGCGCCCGCTGGCACCCGTCTGGCGCCCACCTGGCCTTGATCGTCATGGCTCACGTCATCTGCACCTCGCGAGGTGAGATTTGCATAGAAATCTCTACTCCTTAGGAGCCACCTGAGGAGACCTATCCCTTTGGAGGCCTTGGTGTCATTCACCTCGCAAGGGTCTTGAGTTGTTGATGTTGGAGCTGGCTCATACCAGGCCGTCGATGGAGCCACGCCGTAGGCCACGGGAAGGCAAGTCTGGGTACCCCCATATCCAGAACACCAACAATAGCCCCCGGGCCCAAGACGCGCTCGGACTTGGATTCTAGGTGAAGCCAAAGGGCAAGTGCGGAGCACCACAAGCCCTAACCGCCTGCGGCCTTGAAGGACACATGGCGATTGATGAGACATGGGCGTCTCCGCTTCCCTACGCTACCTCAGCAACTGCCCGACTTGACGAGTCGATGCTGCATGCAGAGAAGACATCATTGCGTGGGATCATGGAGGTCGGCGGGCCTCCCTCTGGCTATAAATGAGGGGAGGGGCGGATCCCCCTTCACTCATCTCTATCTTCATCTTCTTGCTTCCCATCCCTTCTTCTTTTCCACCTTGCCATAGTTGCGAGGCTCATGGTGCCGGCGAGGAGGTTCACGACTTCGGAAAAAGGCAAGGCCCCCAAGGAGGGGACAGCTTCACCGCCACCCAAGAGGGGTCGCGGCCGTCCCTGCAAGCATGTTGCGACCCCAGTGATGGCCTCCAGGGGGCGCAGGCATGCTTCTCCAGGAGCTGGCGTCTCCCTTGACGTACGCGGTGGCGCTTCTTCTCATGGTGGGGGCCATCGGCCACGGAGCAGCCCCTGCGATGAGGGGAGGCGCGCCATGGTCACCCGTCCTCCTCGCCCGCGTTTCCCCTTGATGGACACACTCCTAGAGTTTGTTGTGTGGTCGGAGAAGCCCGTCGACACGTTGCTCCGGCTTCCACACTTCTTCACTGGCTAGCTGCCGGCCTTAGGGCTCGACGGCCTCTGGCTCCAGGCTGACGGCTGCTGCAGCAGCTGAGGGAGTCCTGGATAAGGGGGTATCCAGACCACCGGACTATATTCATTGTCCGGACTATAGAAGCGTCAAGATACAAGACTCAAGACTTCGGCTCGTGTCCGGATGGGACTCTCCTTTGCGTGGAAGACAAGCTTAGCAATCCGGATATTATGTTTCCTTCCTTGTAACCGACTCCATGTAAACCCTAGCTCTCCGGTGTCTATATAAACCGGAGAGGATGGTCCTTAGAAGGCTGATCACAATTACAATCATACCATCATAGGCTAGCTCTTAGGGTTTAGCCTCTACGATCTCGTGGTAGATCTACTCTTGTATTCCACACATCTTCAATATTAATCAAGCAGGAAGTAGGGTTTTACCTCCATCGAGAGGGCCCGAACCTGGGTAAACATTGTGTCCCTTGCTTCCTGTTACCATCAGCCTAAGACGCATAGATCAGGACCCCCTACCTGAGATCCGCCGGTTTTGACACCGACATTGGTGATTTCATTGAGAGTTCCTCTGTGTCGTCGCTTCGAGGCTTGATGG
>NC_057801.1:124411239-124428581 GCF_018294505.1 Triticum aestivum | reverse complement strand
GCCAATTCGCTTGGCCGGATGGAGAAGATCGACAGCTTCGCCCTTGGCCACAAAATCAGGTTCGGAGACTTGAGCTTCGACGGATTCAAGCCTGCGCCAGGAGCGCCGGACAGCCACGACGAGCACGGCCTAGACCTGCTGTCGGACAGTGTCCGGGACATCATTCCCAAAGCAGCCTTGGATCTAAATCTAGGGCAAGTCACGTTGCCTATGGACGGAGGGCTAGACCCCGCTCTGTAGGCCGCACACTTATCGGCGGTGGAGCCGAACATGGGTCCCACCGCTGTGTAGGCGTGTAACCCCGGACCCTCGGACTCATATCTGGTTGTTGGTCCTGGTCCGCTCACTCTCGAGGCAGCCGAGCCAGGTTGGGCTCCGGTAATGGAGTTTACCGCTGCGGACATCTTTCAGCACTCACCCTTTGGCGACATGATGAACTCATTGAAGTCTCTCTCTTTGTCAAGAGACTCTGGGCCGAACTATGTTCGGCTGGAGTGGGAAGCAGCGACGAAGGAATTTGCTACCCACCCACCACCCACTTTGTCGCCACGATCAACGATTTAACCGACGTGCTCGACTTCGACTTCGAAGACATCGACGGTATGGACGACGATGCAGGAGACATACAAGAGCCACCGCTCACAGGGCGGTGGACAGCCACCCCTTCTAATGATATATACACGGTGGACACTCCGAAAGAAACCAACGGCGACGAGGCAGGGGAGGACAACCCCCCCGGAGGAAAAGCAACATATGGGCATCTCCGACGCCACTCCAAGCCCTGCCACATCAATACCGGTCCCGGAGATGATCCGGACAGTACCGAAGAGGAATACAGTCCTGACCAGCTGACCATCAAGCAGGCCATACAGGCCACGGTGGGATACTTGGAGACAAACAACTATACACCTCCCTCCGAAGACGAGGTAAGCCTTGACAATGACGAATTCGGCGCGCCTGTAGACCCAGTGGAACAAGTTCGCTTTAGGCGAGGACTTATAGCCACCGCAAAGAGTCTGCAAAGGAAGGAAGAGCAGCTTAAGGCCGAACATGATTTGCTAATAGAACGGGGGACCAAGATCCTGGCCACCGAGAAGTACGGACTCGACCGCCCTAACAAAGGGCACACGCGGCACAATTGGCTACCTCAACCTAAGCAGGGAAATCAAAGGCACACAACCCGACGTCCGAACACCACTAAGCTTTAAACCAGCAAGAAGGATACACGAAGAAGCAGCCTCATGCCCCAGCGCAACGGTCATAAACGGCAAATCAAGGAAGCTAGTATCAAGTTCAGCAAATCCCAGTCCGGTCAACGGACAAGGAACAACTCAAGCCTATTTGGCCCAAGCCACGAACTCGATCAGCCGTGAGAAATCCACGGTACTCCCAAAAGAATGGCAAAACATACTAATATAGAATGCCGGATCTCCAAAGTAAAGCAACCGGGTGTGTGCCGGAAACATTGAGGAGAGGCGCTTAGTCAAAAGCCCCCAGCACAACAGTACGGCCGATCGCCCCCTACCATACAAACCACAGCAATTCAATTGCATACCCCCAGACCTAACAGTCCAGGGTCTCCTCAAATAATAAAAGTCCAAGCGGGCATGCAAATAAACACCTTCTACAAGGTGCCACGCACAGAGGCCGGGGTCATGGGCCCGCTGCTCTCACGGATGTTTTCAAACAACCAAATAAAGGATGCGCCATCGGCGCATTCCCTTATACGGTATCACACCGTATGCTAACAAGATGAACCACGTTGGCTCGATTCCACGTGGTAACTCATTAGACCAGCACCGGTAATACACTCACACCTGCGTGCAGAGCCAAACCCCACCCTTAGAAGCGGGGATCATACAGCTGCAAGAGTAGCAAGTCGCGCATGCCTGTCAATATCTTGATATGACATCCAACTATCCGGATACCAACTAAGGAGTCTGGGTTGCTTCTCGATCAGTGTCCGATCAGGAACATTTGGACCAACCACAGGAGGACGTTCGGCGCCCTCCGCTCACTTACCTTCACAAGCTACCTCTTATGCAGAACAGGTTCGGCGGCGTGAAGTCGGCCCGGACACACAAGGACAGGACCATGCAGGTAGACGACAGTTCGGATTCACTTTCGATCCATTCACAGCCCCCTCCATTCCGGCAACCATAGGTTCTGCCAGAAAACCATCTCTTTTTCATAATCATAAATCGCATTTCATATGCATGGACATATCATATTACTGCAATGCGTAGACTTAACTAAACATGCACTGGTTTTCGTTTATCATCGACGCCTCTTTGCCATAAAAGTGGCAGCCACGGTTCGCGTTATGCCCGGTTAAGCCAGGGGCTCCACATTATGGCAATAAAGTACGACCACCTTCTCGGTCGCTCGGCACCCCGAACTTATAGCACTATATGCATCAGCTCCGAATCATGCCTTGGGTCATTGGTTGGGTTTGCCCGGCTCCCATGTTTTGGTACCTTACGTTCCATTCTGTTGGCTAAGGTAGCACTGGGAGAACTACTAGAATTGTGTCCCGGGTCTGCTGGACGAGCACCTTAGTAGAGAAAGCTGAAAACCGACTGTCATGATGCGGCGAGAGCTGGTCAGCTGTTCGAGAGGTTGCAAAATCCTTAAAGATTCATTCCACATAACGCCACTATAAAATGCAGATTGTGACGGATCGATCTACTGATCAGGCGCCAATAGCGCCCCTAGTCCAGCCTTCCGGAGACTAGGGGCTGCGCCGACCATACTCGTATTCCTATGGCTAAGTGAGAGTAGTAAAGCCCTATAGTCCAATTGTCTGGTTCGTGGTGAGAAACGCCTCCTTATAAGGACCCAACAATGGGATAAAGAGTGTTCCTAAATACCCCGAACACCCCCGTACTTCTCTCGAGGGGGCCGAAGCCGACGACTGGCCAACTCTCAGAACTTATACAATGAACAGCCGCAAAGGAAGAACATATGTTCATACCAAATAGGCAACATATAATAAAAATGCCATTATCCCATATTACAAACGATGGCAACAATGCCCTCAGGGAAATATAATGTCTTTGGCGCACTTGTCCGCCGCCAGGCGGGCACCCTTGATTACACCTTCATAATACAGTTCGGGCTTGCGATGCTCCTTACCCTCTGGTGGCCCCTTAGTTATCAGCTTTTCTGCGTCAAGCTTCCCCCAATGCACTTTTGCATGGGCAAGCGCCATTCGTGCACCTTCTATACAGACTGATTGGTTGATAATATCAAGCCGAGGACAGGCGCCCACAATCCGCTTGACAAGTCTGAAGAAACTGCTGGGAATTGGCTCTGCACATCACAGCCGGATGACCAAGTCCTTCATGGCTACTTCGGCCGCCTGATGCAGTTCGACTAGCTTCTTCAGCTGATCGATAAAATGCATCGGATAGTTCGGCGCTAGATACTACGACCAGAAGTTCCTCCCCGTAGACTCCCTCTCCTCGGATCGGTAAAATTGGGCCGCATCTGATATGCTACGAGGCAGATCCACAAACGCCCTGCAAAATCAAGAATCCAGCTTGCCGCTTAGAGTTCTCCATATCATAGCATCATAACGGCCATAAATACAACGGGCCTTACCAGCCGCAACTTTCCGGGCCTCCTGAATGTCCCGTCCAGCACATCGGGCCTCTTCCCGAGCATCTTCCGTGGCTTGGAGAGCTTGGGCGAGTTCGGATTCTTTCCCTACTAAACTCTACCCCAAGCTCTCGCTTTTCGTCACAGCATCCTGCAGCTCCCGCTCAGCCATGACGACCCTGGCCTCGTGTTTCTCACGCAGAGCCTGTTCGGCGGCAGCCCTCTCTTGGGCATCAGCCGCCGCTTTCTTTAGCGCCTCATATTCGGCACTTGCTCCTAGGGCACATAACATAAACACTTTTCAAATAGGCACACTTATTGATTTGTGCCCATCGCAAGACAATGTCCAAACATACCTTGCCTCTCCTCCAATTGCTTCTTCACACGGCCAAGTTCTTCTTCGGCCCGTCTGAGGCTCTCTTTCAGCTCGGACACTTCGCATCATGAGCGGCCGTCCTCTCCACAGACGCCTGTTTTCGAAAACATGGGTATACAACATTAAAAAGTTCCCATTACAACTGAGGATTTGATACCCTCCCCAGTTTTCTTTTTTTGGACAGTGTATCAGGGGATACTCCTCATATCATACTAATTCTTTAAAGGTTCCTTAGAAACCATACCTCAAAGGCCTTTATAAGGCCAAGACAGGACTCATTCAGCCCGCTTCGGTAGCCTGAATCTTTCCAACCACCGTACCCATAAGGGTCCAATGTTCATCGACAACAAATGTGTTCTTTAATGCTATCAATAAATCACCCGGCAGCTCTACGTAGATAGAGGTTGCCGGCAGAGTGGTCAAACCTCCCCTAATGGAAGGTGGTTGTTCGCCCGATCCTGGAGCCTTAGAGGCCTCCAGAACCTTATCCGGCTCTGAGCCTCTTTGAGACGACACCTCAGTGTTGTGCCCAGACTTCAGAAAAGGTGTCCCCAGAGGCATCTCGTTCGCCACAGCATTCGAGCTCAACGAATCCTCCGATGAGGACTGTCCGACAGGAGACCCCGCCGGGCTGTATCAAATGTGGCGACAGTTAAAACTACTATGCCCAGACGACCCTCGATACATAGGCGTATTCAGATTTCGGTTACTTATGATTTTCCCAGGAGCTGGGCCTCGGGATCCCACTCTGGGCTGTCATCGGCAGCCAGGGTGGATGCCTCTGGAGAGGAACCTCGCCCTCTCTTGGGAGATTCAGCCTCCAGGGTTGGGGAAGCTGCACGCTTCCTCCTGCCTGCAGAGTGAGGCTCGACCTCCTCTGCCCCCTCCTCTTCGTCTTCGGAAGAAGGAGCGTCGCTAGAGCCTTCAGACCGGGTGTCCAGAGCCTCGCGACGACGGAGTCCACTCCAGGTCTTCTTGACCTGCTTGGGGGCCTCCTTCTTGGGCGCTTTGTAAGGTGCAGGGACCAGCATCTTCGTCAGAAGAGGTCCGGCCGGTTCCTCCGGCAGTGGGGCCAGACATTGTATCTGCTCCACTCTTTTTATCCATCCCTAAAGCCACAATGAAGCACGATTATAATGCCCCCCTCATGATACGCCAGCTGAAGCCTGGACGGACGGGGAGTGGCTATAACTTACCGGGCATGCAGAATGGGATAATTGATACCCCCGGTCCTCAGAAGAGTCCGTCCATGATTTGCTGGACTTAAAGAGCACCTTCCAGATATCCTCATGGGAGGAATCATGGAGCTCCCGGAGGGTTTGGTGCTCGGATGGGTCGAATTCCCATAAAGTATAGGCTTGACGCTGGCAAGGGAGAACCAGGCGAACTAGCATCTCCTGGACCACGTCAACAAGCTTGACGTCCTTGTCGACCATGTTCCGAACACGCGTTAGGAGCAGTGACAGCTCATCGGACGAGCACCAGTTTGGGCCCTTCTTGGGCCAGGACGTAAGCCGCAATGGAGCTCCGGATCTGAACTCAGGAGCTGCTGCCCATTCTTCGCCGCGTGGTTCGGTGATATAAAACCACTGCTGGTGCCATTCCTTGACGGAGTCATTAAAAGTGCCCTTCGGCCAAACGACCTTGGGCATCTTTCTCACCATGGCGCCGCCGCACTCGGCGTGTTCGCCACTCACCACCTTGGGCTTCACATTGAAAATCTTCAACCACAGGCCAAAGTGAGGTGGAATCCGGAGGAAGGCCTCACATGCGACGATGAACGTCGAGATATTGAGAAAAGAGTTGGGGAAAAGATCATGAAAATCAACCCCATAGTAATACATGACTCCACGTACAAATGGGTGGAGGGGAAACCCGAGCCCGCGGACAAAATGGGGAAGGAACATGACTCTCTCGTGGGGCTCCGGAGTAGGGACAACCTGTCCCGCTGGTGGGAGACGGTGGCCAATCTCCTTGGCCAGATACCCGGCTTCCCGGAGCTTCTTGATATCCTTCTCTCGGATGGTAGAGGCCATCCATTTGCCTCCTGCTCCAGACCCGGACATCTTTGGAAACCCTCTCTTTGATGGAAAAGAAAGGCGCTCGGGCGTTAGGGCTCGAGCAGAGGGAAGTGAGTTAGCGGAAGGAGAAGGCATGGGTAAAAGAGGAAGATGCCCTATCTCTTTATAAGAGAAGGTAAGAGCTTTTTTGTGCCTCCCCACTTGCCTGGTGGAGACTGCTCGCCTACCGCTTGCCGTGATTAGCGGTATGGTTGGGTTACCCATACCCGCATTTATGAGAATCCCGTGATAAGGGGACATGATCTTGGCTTCGACAAGACGTGCTCAGGAAACTGCCTCGCAATATGCTATGGCTAGTTGTGGAAAAAACGGTTCGAGCAATGACTTGGCCCTAATGGCATGTCACGTCGTCTAAAAATTGTCAGTTGGAGTATCATTCTCTCTACGATGGTATGTGAAGGTCATTTTGTAGATCCGGACATGGTCTATGTGTTCAATAATAACCTTGGAGTATTCGGAGGAGGAACCCGCCTTGCAATGCCGAAGACAAGACTGCGCACCGGACTCATCGTCATTGAAGCCTGGTTCAGGGGCTACTGAGGGAGTCTTGGATAAGGGGGTATCCGGACCGCCGGACTATATTCATCGTCCGGACTATAGAAGCGTCAAGATACAAGACTCAAGACTTCGGCTCGTGTCCGGATGGGACTCTCCTTTGCGTGGAAGACAAGCTTAGCAATCTGGATATTATGTTTCCTTCCTTGTAACTGACTCCATGTAAACCCTAGCTCTCCGGTGTCTATATAAACCGGAGAGGATGGTCCTTAGAAGGCCGATCACAATTACAATCATACCATCGTAGGCTAGCTCTTAGGGTTTAGCCTCTACGATCTCGTGGTAGATCTACTCTTGTATTCGACACATCTTCAATATTAATCAAGCAGGAAGTAGGGTTTTACCTCCATCGAGAGGGCCCGAACCTGGGTAAACATTGTGTCCCTTGCTTCTTGTTACCATCAGCCTAAGACGCACAGATCGGGAGCCCTACCCGAGATCCGCCGGTTTTGACACTGACAGCAGGGCCTCGTGGGTTGGGATCAATGTTACTGCTGCGAGCAGCGTGGTCCTGGCCCATGGCTGGCAGGCATTTGCCCGCGCGTGAGGCCTGAGCGGGAGGTGCACTCTCCACTTCAAGTACGATGGACTTGCGACCCTCTTCGTGAGGGTGTTCGGGGAAGACGGCCGCCATGTGGGGTGCTGCCCAGAAGATGGCTGCCGCGACGATGAGCTTGGCCTTGACTTCGGTCGCGCCGGCGACGAGGGTGAGCTTGGCCTTGATGACGTCCACACTTCCTCCCGCGACGGCAGCTCTTCTTCGGGCGGGAGCTCCAGCAGCGGCGGCTTTAACCATCCTCCGCGCCGCCGAGCTTGCATCAAGTAAGGTGGTGGATCGTCTCGCCGCGGCGCCCCAGTGAAGCAAGAGGGAGGCATGATCTAAGCTTGGGGCTGCCGAGCTTGGCTTCAGGACCGCTGCGGCCTTGCAGGCCACTTTTTTTTAACCTTTCCTTTCTTCTAGAGTTTGAAAAAAGTAGGGTGCCCCGCCGGGGTGTGTAATGAACTATGGCAGTTATGCCCTTTATACTATGCTTATTATCTTAATGTTGTGCCGTGATATTTGTATTCTGGGTAGGCACGGGTAGGGTAACTTAGCTTGACATGCTTGCGGTAGCTTCCCACCTCACGGGGGCGCGGCCCTTGATGCCTGGCGGAGCCCCCCTTCCTGATGACTCGGGGGCCAGGTAGGGGGCTACTGATCTCGGAAGGTATTGTAGGTCTGATGACTCAGGGGGCCAGGTAGGGGGCCAGGTAGATGCCGTAGAGCTGCTGCAGAGCTGTTTAAAGGAAAAGAAACCTTAACAGGGCACCTCATTCTTCTTTGTGCGAGGCCCCTGCCATAGGTTTAGTTGTGGCTTAATGCACCACATCACGCTGCCCGACGGGCACAGACAGGAGAGGGCGCTGATGCGCACAAGCTCGATCGAGGGCGTCTCGCGAGGATTAGAAAGCACTAGGGCAACAGGGTTCGGCGAGGTGTGCTTGTGCGAGGGTGGACCCATGCACACACCTGCCTAGCCCCCACGCGTGGGGCGCGCAAGGAAGAGCGTCAAGCAACTATCTCCCTTTCCTGGCCCAGGCGAAGAATGAGCGAAACGAGAGGAGAGAAAATCCAACTTGGCGAACCAAAATGCGAAAACTCTGAATTCCATTAAAAGATTGCAAAACAACTACGGAAAGCAAGCAACTGAACAGCCGTGTCCGGCACCTAGTATAGTCTTCTCACCAGCGCGGAGTTAAGTCCTGCCACTAGGACATGGGAGGGAGCCCCCGTGAGGGCCCAAGGCGGCACTCAGGAGACTCTGGGGCGTGTACAGCCCCACTCATTATTGAGGGAGTCCTGGATTAAGGGGTCCTCGGACGGCCGGACTATGTAGCATGGGCCAGACTATTGGGCTATGAAGATACAAGAGCGAAGACTCTCTCCCGTGTCCGGATGGGAGTCTCCATGGCGTGGAAGGCAAGCTTGGCGACCGGATATGAAGATTCCTTTCTCTGTAACTGACTTTGTACAACCCTAGTCCCCTTCGGTGTTTATTTAAACCGGAGGGCTTAGTCTGTAGAGGCAATCACAATCATAATCATACAGGCTAGACTTCTTGGGTTTTAGCCATTACGATCTCGTGGTAGATCAACTCTTGTAATACTCATATTCATCAAGATCATTCAAGCAGGAAGTAGGGTATTACCTCCATAGAGAGGGCCTAAACCTGGGTAAACATCGTGTCCCCCACCTCCTGTTACCATCAACCTTTCATGCACAGTTCGGGACCCCCTACCCGAGATCCGCCGGTTTTGACACCGACATTGGTGCTTTCATTGAGAGTTCCGCTGTGACGTCCAAGACAGGATTGATGGCTCAATCAAACATCCAGAACAATGCACTCCAGGGGGAGGTTTTCCTCCCCGGATAGATCTTCGTATTTTGCGGCTTCGCACTGCGGGCCAACTCGCTTGGCCATCTAAAGCAGATCGACAGCTACGCCCCTGGCCATCAGGTCAGGTTTGGAAGCCTGAATTACGTTGTCGATATCCGCGGAGACTTGATCTTCAACGGATTCGAGCCCATGACAGCCGGTCCCTGCCACTACGATGAATATGACCTAAATCTTTCATCGGACCATGCCCAGGAGATAGTGCATGTAACTGCTCTGGCCCTGGATCCGGAGCGGATTGCGCCATCCGAGGACAGGAAGCTCAACCCCACCGTGGAAGCCGCATACTCAGCGGCGTTAGAGCCGCACACAAATCCGACCTCGAGCGAGGCCTGTGTCATAGGAACCTCGAATTTGTCTCCGGCCATAGGTTCCGAACCACGTGTATCCGCGCCCGTCGAACCTGATTGTTGAGTTCAGCTCCGCCAACATCTTTCGGCACTCACCTTTAGGTGATGTGCTGAACTCATTAAAAAACCTCTCCTTATTAGGGGACTCTCAGCCGAACTATATCCATTTTGGATTGGAAGCTGATGGCGGAGAATTCCGCTTCCCACCCACCACCCACTTCATAGCCACTATCGAGGACTTAACCGACATGCTCGATTTCGACTCCGAAGACATCGACGGTATGGACGACGATGCCGGAGAGGAGCAGGCACAACAACCACCGCTTACAGGGTGCTGGACAGCCACCTCCTCATATGACGTATACATGGTGGATACACCCAAAGAGAACAATGGCAACAATAAAAAAGATCCAGTCGAGGATAAGCCTCCTGAGACACAGCCAAATCGCCATCGTCGGCGGTGCCACTCTAGACCATGCCGTGGAAAAAACATCAATACCGGCACAGGAGAAAATCATACTCTCGACGATGCCGAAGACAATGAAGACCCCGTTGAACCAACTGCCAAACAAGATGAACGGGAGGATGGGCGAGTCAGCCCTAATGAACAGGCCATTACCAAAGACTCGGAGGACAGTAATTATCTTCCACACTCCAAGGATGAGGCAAGCCTCGGCAACGAAGACTTTATCGTGCCTGAGGAGCCCGTCGAGCAGGAGCGCTTTCAGCGCCAGCTAATAGCCACTATAAGAAGCCTGAAGAAGAAGCAGCATCAGCTTCAAGCTGATCAAAATATACTCAATGACAGATGGACTAATGTCCTGGTAACCAAGGAATACGACCTCAAGCGCCCAACCAAAAGTTACCTAAGCACAAATTATTACCCCAATTTGATGACGAGGCAATGGAGCCCATCCTACCAGCGCATAATGCGGCTGACTGACCACCACGTGGCAGAGATAAAGTGGCAACTCAAGCTGAACACCAGCCCGCACTATCTCGCCGAAACAACAAAAACACAACAGCTCGGGGATATACATATGACCCGCGACATGACCTGGAAAACAAAGCAGGTCAGACCAGATCAATCTATTGATCACGGGGGCGTGCCTTGATGCGCGATGATGGCATCCGGCCGGACGTGACAAACATAGCCACGCCCGGGCCGAAAACCACAGACAAACTCCATCTGAGCTACGTCATGACTTGGCCCGATATAGAGGCGCCGCACACCCCCTCTGCCTCACTGATGAAGTAATGGAACATGAGTTCCCGGAAGGGTTTAAACCCGTAAACATCGAATCATATGATGGGACAACAGACCCCGCGATATGGATCGAGGATTTTTCTCCTCCATATTCATATGGCCTGCAGTGATGACCTTCACGCCATCAAATACCTCCCACTAAAAATCAAGGGACCTGCTCGGCACTGGTTAAACAGTTTGCCAGAAAACTCAATTGGCGGCTGGGAAGACTTGGAAGTCACCTTCCTAGACAACTTCCAGGGTACATATGTCCGACCTCCAGATGCCGACGACTTAAGTCACATAGTTCAACAGCCCGGAGAGTCAGCCAGGAAATTCTAGACTAGGTTCTTAACTAAAAAGAACCAAATCGTCGATTGCCTGGATGCCGAAGCCCTAGCAGCCTTTAAACATAGCATCCGCGATGAATGGCTCGCCCAACACCTCGGCCAAGAAAAGCCGAAGCCTATGCCAGCCCTCATGACGCTTATGACCCTCTTCTGCGCGGGTGAGGATAGTCGGCTAGCCCGTAGCAATAACAATTCAAGCGAACATGTCACTTCTGAAGCCAGAAATAGCAACGGCAAACCCCGACGCAACAGACACAAGCGTCGAAGCAACGGTGACAGCACCTAAGACACGGCGGTCAACGCCGGATTCAGTGGCTCTAAGTCCGGTCAGCGGAAGAAGCCATATAAGAGAAACAATCCAGGCTCGTCCAGCTTGGACCGCATACTCGATCGTCCATGTCAAATCCACGGCACTCCTGATAAACCAGCCAATCATACCAATAGAGAACGTTGGGTTTTTAAACAGGCCGGCAATTTAAACACCGAGAACAAGGAAAAGGGGTCGCAAAGAGAGGATGATGACGAGGAGCCCCGGCCACCGAACACTGGGGGACAGAAGAAGTTTCCCCCCAAGTTAAAATGGTGAACATGATATACACTACTCATATCCCCAAGAGGGTGCGCAAGCGTGCGCTCAGGGACATCTACGCGATAGAGCCAGTCGCCCCAAAGTTCAACCCATGGTCGTCCTGTCCGATCACCTTCGATCGCAGGGACCATCCGACCAGTATCCATCATGGCGGTTCGGCCGCACTGGTCCTCGACCCAATCATTGATGGATTCCATCTTATGCGAGTCCTCATGGACGATGGCAGCAGCCTGGACCTTCTCTATCAGGATACAGAGCGCAAAATGGGTATTGATCCCTCAAGGATCAAGCCCACCAAAACCACCTTTAAAGGGGTCATACCAGGTGTAGAGGCCCGCTGTACGGGCTCAATCACACTGGAGGTGGTCTTCGGATCCTCGGACAACTTCCAAAGCGAAGAGTTGATCTTTGATATCGTCCCCTTCCGCAGTGGCTAACACGCACTGCTCGAACGAACCGCATTCGGTCGATTCAATGCGGTGCCACACTACGCTTATCTCAAGTTCAAGATGCCCGGACCGCGAGGTGTCATAACAGTCAATGGAAACA
The DNA here is from genome assembly GCF_018294505.1 of Triticum aestivum. Lineage (NCBI taxonomy): Eukaryota > Viridiplantae > Streptophyta > Magnoliopsida > Poales > Poaceae > Triticum > Triticum aestivum. The sequence continues at coordinate 124,416,450 of NC_057801.1, read as the reverse complement.
CGGAACGCTCCCTCCGTACCGAGCAGCACACCACTGCCCTCGCAGCAGAAGCACAGAGCGGCCTTTTCAAGCACAACTTTAATTCGGCGCCCAGGCTCCCGGACACCGTCAAACGAGTCCGGACTACTCTGCAGCAGGACGGTCCAGCTCGTCAAGAGCTTGACTAGCAATTTGGCCTCCGTCTCAATCCCGACCAAATGGTAGCGTACGTACAACGCATACATAACTACGCACTTAAAATACCATGGGCATAGACGGAGGCACAGCTAGATCGTGGTCCACAATACGGCTCAACCTCCCCTGGACCAGCATACCTTCACCTTTTATTTTTTATTTTCAGGATTCTCTTTTGCCAGGCTTTTCCTGGTGGCCTGATTGTCAGACCCATCAGGGGATGGATATACCAAGGCAGGAAGCAGTATGGACACGTGAGGGAATCTCTAGATGTTCTTCTCAATGATCTACCTGTCTTTGGGAATCGCACACAGCTCCCCCTGGTCTTGGCAGGTTATCGCACTATTTGCATAAATATGCTTCGACGTCTTAAATCAAATTACAATAAAAATATTTTGCGGCCCAATTTATGTGGCATTACCTTGCTATTTCATTTAAATTTTTTATTCTTATCAATTGCACCCGTACAATCTGGTACGCATTAATTCACCGGGGGCTTCATTACGCCCCATAATGACCTTAAGAATATTTAACAACTCTGATTCGAATACAATCTGGGTCAGACCCAAGAGGGGTTAAGCTATGATTCGAATACGATCAAGAAGCCCCGAATTGGGTTTTGGCATTGCGTCGATCAAGTGGGTACCGACAACTATGTTTTCTTTCGTTCGAATACGACCTATGTTTGAACAGGAAGCCCCCAAATGGCCTTGAGAATATTTAACGACTCTGATTCGAATACGATCTAAGTCGTACCAAAAGGGGTTAAGCTATGATTCGAATACGACCCAGCCCCCAAGTGATCAAGTTTGCTTGAACAACTATGATTCGAATACGATCAGGAAGTTGTACCAAAGGGGTTAAGCTAGATTCGAATATGATCAGCCCCCAATGGTCTTTTTGAAATAATGACAGTGAAGACATATGATCTTTGGGGATGAAAAAGGACAGAGGTCCTGCTTTATTATTGATAATATATACATCACCAAGATATGTACATCATGAGAGCCGGTGGCTCAAGTGTAGTAAGGTCGAAGATGAGCTATATTCCACGGCCGGCGGGTCTCCTCCTCCGACTTACGTCAGTCTTTGTGCTCTCAAACATCGATAAGGTAGTATGACCCGTTATTTAAATTCTTGCTGACCACAAAGGGCCCTTCCCAAGGTGGGGATAACTTGTGTGCATCAGTCTGATCCTGGATGAGCCAGAGCACCAAGTTGCCTTCCTGAAAGGTTCTAGATTTAACCCGGCGGCTGTGGTAACGCCGCAGGTCCTGTTGGTAAATCGCCGAGCGGGCTGCTGCCAAGTCATGTTTTACATCCAATAGGTCAAGTGCCTCCCAACGTGCTTGCTCATTGTTAGCTTCTACGTAAGCCGCCACTCAGGGCGAGTCATGACGGATGTCGCTAGGAAGAACCGCCTCTGCTCCATAAACCATGAAGAAAGGGGTATAACCCGTAGATCTATTGGGGGTAGTATTGATGCTCCATAACACTGATGGTAACTCCTCCACCCAACAACCCGGTGTTTCTTATAAATGAACTAAAAGCCGGGGCTTGATAACCTTCAAAATCTCCTGATTGGCTCTTTCTGCTTGACCATTGGATTGGGGGTGATCTACTGATGAGACATCAAGCCGGATATGCTCACGTTGACAGAACTCCTCCATAGCCCCCTTGGACAAGTTAGTGCCATTACCAATTATGATGCTATGGGGGAAACCAAAACAGAAAATCACCTTTTTCATGAATTGAACCGCCGTCGCCGCGTCACACTTACTGACCAACTCTGCTTCCACCCACTTTGTGAATTTATCCACTGCCACCAAAAGGTGAGTCTTTTTATCCTTGGATCTTTTGAAAGGCCGAACCATGTCAAGCCCCCACATAGCAAACGGCCAAGTAATCAGTATCATCCTCAACTCTTGAGGAAGCACATGAGCTCGTCGTGAAAATTTCAAACACCCGTCACATTTACTGACTAGATCTTCTGCATTAGCATGAGCCATTAGCCAATAAAATTCGTGACAGAAAGCTTTGGCCACAAGGGACTTTGAACCGGCGTGATGGCCACAATCTCCTTCATGAATCTCACAAAGAATCTCTTGGCCTTCTTCAGGAGATACACAATGTTGAAACGCCCCAGTGACACTGCAATGGTGTAACTCGCCAATGGTAATTGCCATTGACTTAGACCGTCGGGTTATCTGTCTAGCCAAGGTTTCATCCTCAGGAAATTCTCCCCGGGTCATGTAAGCCAAGTATGGCACTGTCCAATCTGGGATGACATGAAGAGGCGCCACCAACTGTGCTTCTGGGTCAGGCACAACCAAGTCTTCCTCTGTAGGTAACTTGAGAGAACGATTATGCAAAACATCCAAGAAAGTATTCGGGGGTACCGGTCTACGCTAAGATCCAAGCTGGCTTAGAGCATCAGTCGCCTCATTCTTCCTGCGATCAATGTGCTCCACTTGATAACCCTTGAAGTGTCCAGCCACAGCATCAAACTCACAATGATAAGCCGCCATGAGACGATCTATGGAATCGCACTTGCCTGAGACTTGTTGAGCTACCAAATCTGTGTCGCCGAAGCACCTTACCCGACTTAAGTTCATCTCTTTAGCCATCCGAAGACCATGGAGCAAGGCCTCATACTCAGCTGCATTGTTAGTACAGGGAAACTTCAACCTTAGCACATAACAAAATTTGTCACCTCGAGGGGAAGCCAAAATAACTCCAGCCCCCGAGCCTTCCAATTGCCTGGATCCATCAAAGTGAACTGTCTAGTATGTGTTATCCGGCTTCTCTTCAGGCGCCTGCAACTCTGTCCAATTGTTGATGAAATCCACCAGTGCTTGAGACTTGATAGCAGTACGAGGCGCATATTTTAAACCATGAGGCGCAAGCTCAATGGCCCACTTGGCGACTCGTCCTATAGCCTCTCTGTTCTGGATGATATCCCCCAAAGCAGTAGAACTGACCACAGTGATGGGATGACCCAGGAAATATTGCTTAAGCTTCCGGCTGGCCATGAACACCCCATAAACAAGCTTATGCCAATGTGGATACCTCTGTTTGGACTCATTAAGCACCTCACTTATGTAGTAAACCGGTCGTTGAACCTGATATTCCTTACCAGACTCCTTACGCTCCACCACAATGGACACACTGACAGCACGCGCATTAGCAGCCACATATAACATCAATGGCTCCTTATCAATGGGAGCAGCAAGGACTGGCGTCTCAGCCAATTGTCTCTTCAAATCCTCAAAGGCAACGTTATCAGCATCACTCCAGACAAAGTCATTTGTCTTCTTCAACATCTGATACAGTGGTATGGCCTTCTCACCTAACCGGCTTATGAACCGGCTTAAAGCAGCAATACGACCCGCCAAATGTTGAACATCATTGATACACTTGGGTTTTGCCAAAGAGGTGATAGCTTTGACCTTCACCGGGTTATCTTCGATGCATCTGTTAGAAACCAGAAATCCCAAAAGTTTGCCTGCTGGCACACCAAAGACACACATTGCCAGGTTAAGCATCATATTGTAGACCCAGAGGTTATCAAAGGTCTCCTTGAGATCATCTATCAGTGTTTCCTTTTCTCTGGACTTCACCACAATATCATCCACATAAGCATGCACATTACGGCCAATCTGAGTATGAAGGAAATTCTGCACGCAACGCTGATAAGTCGCCTAGGCACTCTTGAGCCCAAAAGGCATAGAAACATAGCAGAAAGCTCCAAAGGGAGTCATGAAAGCCGTCTTCTCCTGGTCCTTAACCACCATCTTGATCTGATGATATCCAGAATAAGCATCCAAAAAACTCAGACGCTCACATCCCATTGTAGCATCAATGATTTAATCAATATGCGGGAGAGCAAAGGGATCAGCCGGACAAGCCTTGTTCAAGTCCATGTAATCCACACACATGCGCCAAGTGCCATTCTTCTTGAGCACTAGCACCGGGTTGGCCAACCATTCAGGATGGAATACTTTAATAATGAACCCGGCCGCCAAGAGCCGGGCCACCTCCTCACCAATGGCCTTGCGCCTCTCCTTGTTAAACCGCCGAAGAAATTTCTTGACTGGCTTATACTTAGGATCAATATTGAGAGTGTGCTCCACGAGTTCTCTCGGTACACTCGGCATGTCAGAAGGCTTCCATGCAAAGATGTCCTGATTGTCATGGATGAACTCGATGAGCGTGCTTTCCTATTTGGGATCCAGATTGGCACTGATACTGCACTGTTTATATGAAGAGCTCGGAACAAAATCAACCATCTTGGTGTCCTCAGCCGATTTAAACTTCATCTCCAGTCCATGCTCTATGGTGGGATTCTTCAAGGATGTCATGTCTGCCAGGTCAACATTGTCCTTATAATACTTTAACTCTTCAGCGGCACAGACCAACTCAGCATAAGCCGCGTCGCCTTCCTCGCACTCCAGAGCCACCTTTCGACTGCCATGAACCGTAATGGTCCCTTTATGACCCGGCATCTTCAGCTGTAGATAAACATAACACGGTCGTGCCATAAACTTGGCGTAAGCCGGTTGCCCAAACAGAGCATGATACGTGCTCCTGATCTTGACCACCTCAAAAGTTAATTTCTCGGCCCTGGAAACTCATTTCCAAAGGCTACTTCCATCTCGATCTTGCCCACTAGGTATGATGACTTACTAGGAACTACACTGGACTGCTTAAGATTTTTATCTGTTAACCCCATACGACGGAAGGTCTCATAATAAAGGATATTGATGCTGCTACCTCCATCCATGAGTACCTTGGTGAACTTGTACCCCCCAACTTGAGGTGCTACCACCAAAGCCAAGTGACTCGGATTATCAACCCGGGGCGGGTGATCCTCCCGACTCCACGTAATGGGCTGCTCAAACCATCGCAAGTATCGAGGAACTGCCGGCTCAACGGCGTTCACTGCCCTCTTGTGAAGCTTCTGGTCCCGCTTACATAAACTTGTGGTGAAAACATGATACTGCCCACTGTTCAATTGCTTTGGATGACTCTGATTGC
>NC_057801.1:124409221-124410105 GCF_018294505.1 Triticum aestivum | reverse complement strand
CTCGGGATCCTTGGTACTATCAGAGTCAACATATTTGACGAGAGCCACCATCAGTTGGCCCATGTCAGAACACTCGCGCTTGAGTCATCCCAGCTTCATCTTCCGAGGCTCAAAACGGCAATTTTGCTCTGACATCAATACTACAGAACCGGCATCCATCTTATCAGAGGAATGTATTATCTCCTTAACCCGGCGCACCCAATGGGTCGTGGACTCACCCTCCTGTTGCTTGCAACTAGTCAAGTCCACAATCAACATGGGCTGCTTACATGTATCTTTAAAGTTCTGGATAAACTTCTCCTTTAACTCCGCCCAGGAACTAACGGAATTAGGTGGCAACGCCTTCAACCAATTATGAGCCGTTCCATCCAGCATCATGGTGAAGTACTTGGCCATTGCGACATCACTAACCTCCAGTAATTCCATGGCCATCTCATAACTCTCGATCCATGCCGCAGGCTGTAAATCGGCTGTGTAATTAGGTACCTTACGAGGCCCCTTAAAATCCTTGGGCAAACGCTTGTTACGCAGAGCCGGCACCAAACAAGGCACGCCCCCGGTCCTGGTGACCACACCTGCCTCAACTGACATCGTCGGATAAACCGGCAGGGGCTGATCAGCCGCCTGCTGAGCTGCTATTTCTGTTGCCTATTGAGCCGCCAGTTGTGCTACCTGCTGAGCCGCCTACTCAATTTGCTGGCGCACTCTGTCCTGATTATGCACATTAGGAGCCCCACCCTGAGTAGGGTCGTACCTGCGTGGCTGATCGCGATGCTGGGCGTTGCTTGAAACGGCCAGCGAGTCCAGATGCCTGCTATAACTCTTGCTCCGGCTCGGACGTGGGGTTGAATGATTCATGTCTCTACTGTAAGAGTATGCCTCCT
>NC_057801.1:124407840-124409003 GCF_018294505.1 Triticum aestivum | reverse complement strand
CTGTGCTAAGGCTGTCTGGAGAAGATCTCTAATCCTTCGTGTCTCAACCGCCGCTGGAGAATCGCCATCAGATGGGAGAGCCGCCAGTCGTGCCGACGCCACGATCATGTTCTCCAGCGGGTTAGAATAATGACCCGGTGGTGTCGGCACATAAGGAGGGGGGGCAGTATTCAAACACGGGGGGCCATAACTTGTGGCTGAACCGGTGTATTGGTCATGGGAGCTGCAACCCGGTTTACCTCCAGCGGGTTACTGGGGCCTGCCCCAAACGTCTGAAAAAGGTTCCTTGGATCATAAACCGGAGGTAGACGAGATTGAGTCTTCTGGTACCTTCTCCTCATAACCTCATTTGACATATTCTGATCCATCTTGAGCTGGAAAGCCTGTGACTGAATCTGCTGTGCTCGGGCATCCAGAGTCGCCTGCTCCATGGCCATCCTGACGTCTTCCGCCGCCAAGTTTTCTTTAGCTTGCACTATATCAAGCTTTAATTGTGCTACCTTTGCATCATGTTGAGCCTGATCTGCCAGGTTGATCGCGGCGGTTAATAGGGTCATCAACTTGTCTGTGAGATCCATCAACACCTGAGCCGGTGGGCGCACAGGGCCTCCTACCCCGGCTGCTGCTATCCCGGAGGTCATTGTCGCTGCAGTTGATGAATTTAACGTAGGTTGGGTACCTGGCATGAAGATTCTAACTCTACTCGGCAGCTCAAAGGGGTCCAGAATACTGCCGCCATCAGAACAGCCCCCAAGCCCGCCGTCTTGCAGTTGATACAACGAATCCGTCTCACCTATGGACGACTCACTTTCAAAGTAGATGGCCGTCTCACCGCCAGAGACAGATCCTTCAAAAAATTCTCCTCCATGGATGCATCCCACGAAGGCACGCCTCACGGCAGGTTGAGCCTGGGCGGGTTTCGCACGTTGAGCCGTCTCGATGATGTCGATGCAGATGTCCAGCTCAGGGCCCGGCTCACCAATCTTGCCGATGAAGACGTGGATTCCGCCGAAGGGGACCCGGTACCCGTACTCAATTGAGCCGGTGTCGGGGCCCCAGCCTGCATCGTCGATGTAGAGCTTGCCGCGATGAGTCTTGGTCATCTGGCCCACAGCGTATCCCTTGAGCCCTTTGAAGTTGCCCTTCAAGAACACAAATCCAAC
>NC_057801.1:124255236-124407830 GCF_018294505.1 Triticum aestivum | reverse complement strand
TGCGCTGGCCCCATGGTGGGCGCCAACTGTCGTGGAATTGTCACGTCAGATGTCCTAGTGTAAGGACTTAGTCGTGGAGCCATCGCAACTAGGAAGCTTAAAGGGGTTAAACGGGACAAAGGACACGAGGTTCATACTGGTTCGGCCCCTTGTAGTGAAGGTAAAAGCCTACGATCCAGTTTTGGGTAGGATTGCTTATGAATCGATAACCAGGGAGAGAATCCGCTGACCTAGTTCTCGATCTGATGTTACCTGCCCTGAACCGTCGTCCGGTCATCTCTTTATATACAGAGGTCGATGCCCAGCGGCTCAAAGAGTCCCGGCCGGTTCATAAACAGTGTCCGGCTCGGTCTCTCTCTATTCCTTCCTTACAATACAAGTTATGCATGCATGGCGGATTATCTCTATAGGCCTTAAATCGCCTCTGGGACTTGGGCCTTTAAGTGAGTCGTCATCTTCAAGTGTCTTCGTGGGCTTCATCTTAGGTGTGACCCGGCCCGTCCTGGGCGGGTTATACCTAATAGTTATATCCCCAACAGTTTTAGAACATCAAAAGTATGAAACAATTGCTTGGCTTGTCATCAGGGTTGTGCATGATTTAAATATTTTGTGTGATGAAGATAGAGCATAGCCAGACTCTATGATTTTGTAGGAATGGCTTTCTTTGGCCATGTTATTTTGAGAAGACATGATTGCTTTGTTAGTATGCTTGATATTATAGTTTTTATGTCAATATTAAACTTTTGTTTTGAATCTTATGGATCTGAATATTCTTGCCACAATAAAGAAGATTACATTGATAAATATGTTAGGTAGCATTCCACATCAAAAAAATTGTTTTTATCATTTACCTACTCGAGGACAAGCAAGAATTAAGATTAGGGATGCTTGATACGTCTCCAACGTATCTAGGATTTTTGATGTATTCATGACATGTTTATAATATTTTTACATGAATTTGGTATGATTTGGTTAGAACTAACCCGCACTAACGTTGTTTTCAGCAGAACTATCGTGGTGTTGTTTTTGTGCAGAAATAAAAGTTCTCGGAATGCGCTGAAAATCAACAGAGATTTTTTATGGAAAATATAAAAAATACTGGATTGAAGAGTTACCGGAGGGGAGTCCCATGGGCCCCACGAGGGTAGAGGGCGCCCCCTAGGGTGCCCCTGCCTTGTGGACTCTCCGTGGGGCCCCCTAACTTGTTCTCGACGTCAACCTCTCCTATAAATCCCCAAACCTCCAGAACATAACCTAGATCGGGAGTTCTGCCGCCGCAAGCCTCTGTAGCCACCAAAAACCAATCGGGACCCTGTTCCGGCACCCTGCCGGAGTGGGGAACCATCACTGGTGGCCATCTTCATCATCCTAGCGCTCTCAATGACGAGGAGGGAGTAGTTCACCCTCGGGGCTGAGGGTATGTACCAGTAGCTATGTGTTTGATCTCTCTCTCTCTCTCTCTCTCTCTCGTTTTCTTGATTTGGCACAATCTTGATGTACCATGAGCTTTACTATTATAGTTGGATCTTATGATGTTTCTCCCCCTCTACCCTCTTGTAATGGATTGAGTTTTCCCTTTGAAGTTATCTTATCAGATTGACTCTTTAAGGATTTGAGAACACTTGATGTATGTCTTGCATGGGATACCTATGGTGACAATGGGGTATTCTATTGATTCACTTGATGTATGTTTTGGTGATCAACTTGCGGGTTCCGTGACCTTGGGAATCTATGCATATGGGTTGGCACACGTTTTCGTCTTGACTCTCCGGTAGAAACTTTGGGGCACTCTTTGAAGTTCTTTGTGTTGGTTGAATAGATGAATCTGAGATTGTGTGATGCATATCATATAATCATACCCACAGATACTTGAGGTGACATTGGAGTATCTAGGTGACATTAGGGTTTTGGTTAATGTGTGTCTTAAGGTGTTATTTTACTATGAACTCTAGGGATGTTTGTGACGCTTATAGGAATAGCCCAATGGATTGATCAGAAAGAAGAACTTTGAGGTGGTTTCGTACCCTACAATAATCTCTTCGTTTGTTCTTCACTATTAGTGACTTTGGAGTAACTCTTTGTTGCATCTTGAGGGATCGTTATATGATCTAATTATGTTATTATTGTTGACAAAACTTGCACTAGTGAAACTATTAACCATAGGCCTTGTTTCTAAGCATTGCAATACCATTTTCGCTCACATTTACCAATTGGTACCTTGCTATTTTTATAATTTCAGATTACAAAAACCTATATCTACCATCCATATTGCACTTGTATCACCATCTCTTCGCCAAACTAGTGCACCTATACAATTTACCATTGTATTGGGTGTGTTGGGGACACAAGAGACTTTTTGTTATTTGGTTGCAGGGTTGTTTGAGAGAGACCATCTTGATCCTACGCCTCCCATGGATTGATAAACCTTAGGTCATCCACTTGAGGTAAATTTGCTACTATCCTACAAACCTCCGCACTTGGAGGCCCAACAACGTCTACAAGAAGAAGGTTGTGTAGTAGACATCAGCCCACACCCTGGCCACAAGGGTGGGGGCGCACTCTACCCCCCTGGGCGCGCTCTCCTACCTCATGGCCCCCCTGGACTTCCACCTACCTCAACTCCAACTCCATATATTCACGTTCGGGGAGAAAAAAAATCAGAGAGAAGGATTCATCGCATTTTACAATACGGAGCCGCCGCCAAGCCCTGTTCTTCCTCGGGAGGGCTGATCTGGAGACCATTCGGGGCTCCGGAGAGGGGAATCCGTCGCCATCGTCATCATCAATCATCCTCCATCACCAATTTCATGATGCTCACCGCCGTGCATGAGTAATTCCATCATAGGCTTGCTAGATGGTGATGGGTTGGATGAGATTTACCATGTAATCGAGTTAGTTTTGTTAGGGTTTGATCCCTAGTATCCATTATGTTCTAAGATTGATGTTGCTTTGACTTTTCCATGCTTAATGCCTGTCACTAGGGCCCGAGTGCCATGATTTTAGATCTGAAGCTATTATGTTTTCATGAATATATGAGTGTTCTTGATCCTATCTTGAAAGATATGGCCACCTACTATGTCTTATGATCCAGCAAACCGTGGAGTGACAATAGTCAGGGCACTTCCCGGTGATGATCGTAGTTTGAGGAGTTCATGTATTCACTAAGTGTTAATGCTTTGGTCCAGTTCTCTATTAAAAGGAGGCCTTAATATACCTTAGTTTCCATTAGGACCCTGGAGTGACGGGAAGGTAGGACAAAAGATGGCATGCAAGTTCTTTTCCATAAGCATGTATGACTATATTTGGATTACATGCCTACATTATATTGATGAATTGGAGCTAGTTCTGTATCACCCTATGTTATAACTGTTGCATGATGAATGTCGTCCAACATAATTATCCATCATTGGTCCATTGCCTACGAGCCCGTTTCATATTGATCTTTGCTAAGTTACTATTCTGTTGTCACTGTTACGATTGCTACAAAACTGCTACTACTACTTTTGTCGTTGTTACCGTTACTTCCATACTACTTTGCTACTAAATTCTTTGTTGTAGATATTAATTCTTTCAGGTGTGGTTGAATTTACAACTCAGCTGCTAATACTTGAGAATATTCTTTGGCTCCCATTGTGTCAAATTAATAAATTTGGGTTGAATACTCTACCCTCGAAAACTGTTGCGATCCCCTATAGTTGTGGGTTATCATGACCTTTTTATGGCACCGTTGCCGGGGAGCATAGCTCTATTCTCTGAGTTACATGAGATTTATATATATTGATCACTATGAGGAATCTGAAAGACAACAAAACCAAGATACCTTATGTTTTGAGTAAACTACGAGGGGAGGTAAGGAACTGCCATCTAGCACTGCACTTGATTCACCTTCTGTTTTGAGTAAACTTGCGACACCTACACATGCTATTGATTCCGATATGTCGCATGTTATTGATGATGCCACTTATGCTATGCATGATGCTTATGATGATACTACTTCTCTGCTTGATAATAATGTGCCACTAGGTGAATTTCTTGATGAAAAACTTGCTAGGGTTAGAGAGAATGAAATTACTGAAACTGATGATATTAATGAAAGTGATGATGAAGATTCTCCCCCTAGATATGAATTGCCTATTGTGCCTGAGGGTTATGTTATGGATGAAGAAACTGCTAGAGACTTCTTTGCTTGCAATGATAGATATGATCTTAAGAAACTGTTAGCTAAGCTGGAAGAAAAGTCTTTGAATGCTAGAATGAAATATGACCCTGCGTTTGCTACTTCACCTATCCGTGTTACTGATAAGGATTATGAATTCTCTGTCGATCCTGAGTTAATTACTTTGTTTGAATCTGATCCTTTCTATGGCTATGAATCTGAAATTGTTGTGGCACATCTTACTAAATTGAATGATATAGCCACCCTATTTACTCATGAGGAAAAAATTTGCTAATTCTTAAATTGTTTCCTTTCTCATTAAATGGTGATGTTAAGATATGGTTTAATTCTCTTGCTCCTGGTTGTGTGTGTAGTCCCCAGGATATGGTTTATTACTTCGCTGCAAAATATTTTCCCTCTCATAAGAAACAAGTTGCCTTAAGGGAAATATTTAACTTTGTGCAAGTTGAAGAAGAGAGTCTCCCACAAGCTTGGGGGAGGCATATCCAATTACTTAATGCTTTGCCTGATCATCCTCTCAAGAAAAATGAAATACTTGATATCTTTTATAATGGACTAGCTGATGCTTCCAGAGACCACCTGGATAGTTGTGTTCGTTGTGTTTTTAGGGAAAGAACTATCGAGCAAGCTGAATTGCTATTGAATAATATATTGAGTAATGACAATGATTGGACACTTCCTGAACCAACTCCTAAGCCAACTCCAAAGAAAAGGGGTATTCTATTTCTCAGTCCTGGAGATATGCAAGACGCAAAGAAATCTATGAAAGAAAAAGGTATTAAAGTTGAAGATGTTAAGAATTTACTGCCTATTGAATAAATACATGGTCTTGATAACCCGACATAGGTAGTAAAGGTAAATTCTCTCTATAGATTTGAGGAAGGTGATATTCCTCATAATAAGTCTGCTAGCCAATGCTTGGATGAGTTTGATAATTTTATTGTTAAACAAGAAAACTTCAATGCTTATGTTGGTAACAATTGAAACGTAATGCTTATATGGTTAAACACTTGAGTGATTATATGTCTGGAGTTAAAAGTGAGCTTTAGCTTATTAGTAAACATGCTTCCATGGTTACAACACAAGTAGAACAAGTACTTAAGGCACAAGATGATTTGATCAATGAGTTGAATAATAAGAATAATGATAATGTTGTTAGAGTCATGACTATAGGTGGAAAAATGACCTAGGAACCTTTGTATCCCGAGGGCATCCTAAGAGATTTGAGCAAGACTCTTAGAGAATTAATACTGATACACCTAGTCCTTCTAATAAAAAGAAAAAGAATAATGATAGGACTTTGCATGCTTATAGTGAACCTGTTATTGACACACCTGAGAATCCCAATGATATTTCTATTTCTCATGATGAAACACAATCTGGCAAAAAACATGAACCTAGTGATAATGTTAATTATGATGTTCATCTTGATACTCAACCTAGTAATGATAATGATGTGGAAGTTGAACCTAGTGTTGATCTTGATAACCCACAATCAAAGAATCAACATTATGATAAGAGAGACTTTGTTGCTAGGAAGCATGGTAAAGAAAGAGAACCACGGGTTTAGAAACCCATGTCTTTTCCTCCTAAGCCATCAAAGAAGAAGGATGATGAGGATTTTGAGCACTTCGCTGAAATGATTAGACCTATCTTTTTGCGTATGCGTTTGACTGATATGCTTCAAATGCATCCTTATGGTAAGTATATGAAAGATATTGTTACAAATAAAAGAAAGATACCGGAAGCTGAAATTTCCACGATGCTTGCTAATTATACTTTTAAGGGTGGAATACCAAAGAAACTTGGAGATCCAGGAGTACCAACTATATCATGCTCCATTAAAAGAAACTATGTTAAAACTGATTTATGTGATCTTGGAGTTGGTGTTAGTGTTATGCCTTTCTCTTTATATCATAGACTTGATTTGAATAGGTTGACACCTACTGAAATCTCTTTGCAAATGGCTGATAAATAAAATGCTATCCCATTGGTATTTGTGAGGATGTTCCTGTTGTGGTTGCAAACGTTACTATCTTAAGGGACTTTGTTATTCTTGATATTCCCTAGGACAACAGTATGTCGATCATCCTTGGTAGACCCTTTTTGAATACTGCAGGGGTTGTTATTGATTGCAACAAGGGCAATGTCACTTTTCATGTTAATGGTAATGAGCATATGATACACTTTCCGAAGAAACAACCTCAAGTTCATAGTATAAATTCTATTGGAAAATTTCCAACTATTACTATTGGAGGTTTCCAATTCCATATTCCTACTGTCAAAAAGAAATATGATATTCTTATTGTTGGGGACATGCATATCCCCGTTGAGGTAACCTAGTGTTATTCAAAAATTCTCCGGTTTCATGTCATTCGAAAGAAGTTTGTTAACAAGACTTGATCAACCTTGTTAGTGGATTCCTTTTGACGAGCATGAGATGGATGAAGTTAGAAAGCACAACCTTCTGTACCCTCATTTTACTTTCTGCTATTTAGTTTAAATAAAGCAAAAATAGTATTTTCTGTCTATTTTTTGAATTATCCATGCAATAAAAAACACCCCGAAAATAAAAGTAATCCAAATGCCCTGAAAATTTAGTATGCTTTTTTATAGAATATTTGAGAATTTCTGGCACTTAGAACACACTAGGGGGATGCACCAGCGAGCCACGAGGGTGGAGGGCGTGCCCCCTACCTTGTGCACCCCACGTGGCCCCCTCCACTTATTCCAGCACCCATCCGTTTCGTCTTCCTCCAGAAAAATCATCCTGTAGCTCAAACTCATGTTCTTGCTCATTTTGCTGCCATTTTCGATCTCCTTGCTCAAAGCTCCATTCACAAAACTGCTTTGGGGGGTTGTTCTTTGGTATGTGACTCCTCCAATGGCCCAATTAGTTTTTGTTCTAGTGCTTTATCTATTGCAAATTTTTGCTGCTGTGGTAACCTTGTTCTTGAGCTTGCATGTCAAATTTATATGGTCCAAAGTAGTTTGAATGCATGATATAGTCTCTATGCACTTGTGGGAGTAGTTGCTATCAATCTTGTTGAGTTTGCTTCACTTTTATTTTGAGTCACTAAATATTCAGACATTTTTAGAGGAAGAAAAATGTTTAGGAAAATATATCAAGGTGGTTCTTCAAGGAAGCAAGCACCGAGGCTTGCGGTACGTGAGTTGGACCTCGAATCATGAAGGGAAGCTCAAGTGCGGCCTTATGAATGGTCATTTGATGAATCTATGGTCCAAGCAGGCTTCAAGGATGAATTCGATGCGTATGTGCAGAATGATGATCTTGAGGACTTAATATCAGATAAGTGCCGATAATATTATTACCTCATTGTTTCCTTTGTGCGGAGGTTTCACTTTTCATCTAAGCGCAACACTCAGACTGTTATATTTGACCTCTATGATACATCATATACCATGGACCTTGAAGATTTTAATACTGCTTGCAAAATCCCACAGTGGGGCATCTTTAGTGAACCTCACAAATTTGAATATAATGATTTCCTTGCTTGGATCACTGTGGGGGAAACTAGAAATATCACACAAGCTACCATAGGGAGCATTCATTTTTGTGCCATACATTACTTTGCTCTCTTTATAGGAAGATGCATTAACGGTAAGCATGAGCATAGCCACATTTGTGTCCTAGATCTTAGTGTCCTCAAGAGTGCAGTATTAGGTGATAAGAGACATAACTTGGGGGCCATTGTTGCGTTAGGGTTACATCTTAATGCTAAATATGGAGATTTATTTGGTGGGATTTGTGCAACTCATTTAGCTGATTATCTTGGGGTATCCATAAGAGAAAATGATATTGAGTTGCCACCTGCTTTTCTAGATTATAATGCTATGGTCCGCTACCAGTTTCTTGAGAGGAATGATCAGTCCCTCCAGTACCAACTAATCTTTCACAGACGGCATGTTGTCATTATTACCCTGCTTGCTCCTTTATTCTTTAACTTTTAGGCAAATGAGAGATATGTTATAACCAAAGAGGAGGCAAACGAGCATGAGAGATCAGTAGAGGCCGCTCGTCTCTGGGAAGCAGCTTGTCAGGCGGCAGCTGCCGCAGCACAGTACGACCTCAACTAAGATGACAGATATCATCTGGGCCAGTGGTGTCCTTAGACCAACTTAGGCCAAAATCCTAAGCTTGGGGGGTGCGTATTTCTCACCGACATTACATTCATGTTCACACACTCATTCTAGTTGTCGGTGTTCATACTTTTTCATTGTACTATCCATGCTAGTTTATTTTCTTTTCCTGCTTTCTTCTTGTGTGTTTGAAAAACTTTGAGAAAAACCAAAAAAATAGTAATAGCTTTTAGCTAGTTTACTTTGCATGCTTGTAGTAGTAGTATCAATAAGAAAACCCAAAAAGATTTCTCGTTCTTCTTCCGTTTGTTGGGAGCTTTCACATGTAAATAGTTTTTCTCATTCTTTGAAATTCTTTTCTTTTCTTTGGGGGCCGAGAGGAGAAGACCATGATGAAAATGATGAGTGGCTATCATATGCATTATTGTTGATCTAACAAAGAGCCCACATTACCTTGTCTTCTCCTTTGAATTAAATGTTTGCAGATTCCAGCTTAGTCCAATGCACATGCACTATTATTGTTATCCACACTGTTCGGTCGTGCAAGTGAAAGGCAATAATGACAATATATGATGAAATGATTGAGATGAGGAAAAGCTGGTATGAACTCGACCTATCTTGTTTTTGTAAATACAATTAGTTAATCATTCCTGATTCAGCCTATTATGAATGAAACATGTTTGCAATGACCATTAGAGATTATAGTTACTCGTGCCATGCTTAATTAGCTAGGAGTTTATAATGGTTTACCTTGCGTGCAACATGCTATTAAAATGGTTGTGATGTAGTATGATAGGATGGTATCCTCCTTTGAATGATTCGAGTGACTTGTCTTGGCACATGTTCATGCATGTAGTTGAAACAAAATCAACATAGCCTCCATGAAATGTATGTTCATGGTGATTTATATCCTACTCATGCTTGCACTCATTGTTGGTTAATCCTAATGCATGTTTACGACTGTGTCGCTCTCTAGTTGGTTGCTTCCCTGTCTCTTTCTAGCCTTCACCTGTACTAAGCGGGAATACTGCTTGTGCACCCACTTCCATAAACCCCAAAGTTATTCCATAAGAGTCCACCATACCTACCTATATGCGGTATTTACCTGCCGTTCCAAGTAAATTTTCATGTGCCAAACTCTAAACCTTCAAATGAAATTCTGTTTTGTATGCTCAAATCGCTCATGTAACAACTAGAGATGTCTATATCTTCCATCCTAGTTGGGTTATTCTCACGATGAGTGGACTCCGCTCATCATTCATGAGAAAATGGCTGGTAACTGGGATGCCCAATCCCATGCTCAAATCAAATCAAAATAATTGAAAACAAAACTCCCCAGGATTGTTGTTAGTTGGACGGTACCCGCTGTTTCGGACCAGCAGTTGAATGTGCTTGTTGGTGGTGGGGGAGTATAAACTTTACCATTCTGTTTGGAAACCGCCTATAATGTATGTAGCATGGAAGATATCGAGATCTCTTGATTTTACAATGAAAGTACGCCACTCAAAATATTATTTATCTCTGTTACAAACCTCGAGCTCTAGCACCTATGCAAATCCATGTTTCCCTCTATGAAGGGCCTATCTATTTACTTTTATGTTGAGTCATCATCCTCTAATAAGAAGCACCAGTTGGAGAGCACCACTTTCATTTATATTCATTGTTATTAATTAATATTCAGTATGACTGTGACTGGATCTCTTTTGCCATGAATTACAATGTCTAGTCAGTCCTTGATCTTCAGGGGTGCTCTGCATTTATGGTTTGCGGTGTTAGAAAGGGCTAGCGAGATACCATCCTGTTATATCATATCATGATTGTTTTGAGAAAGTGTTGTCATCCGAGATTTATTATTACTACTCGCTAGTTGATTATGACATTGATATGGGTAAACATGAGACCTAAATGTTATTGTGAATATGGTTAGTTCATAATCTTTGCTGAAAACTTGAATGTTGGTTTTACATATTTGCAACAACAAGATCAAATAGAGTTTGTAAAAGTTTTTATTTATCACTTCCAGTTTGTCAACTGCATTGCTTGAGGACAAGCAATGGGTTAAGCTTGGGGGAGTTGATACATCTCCAACGTATCTACTTTTCCAAACTCTTTTGCCCTTGTTTTGGACTCTAATTTGCATGATTTGGATGGAACTAACCCGGACTGACGGTGTTTACAGCAGAATTGACATGGTGTTATTTTTGTGGAGAAATAAAAGTTCTCGGAATGACCTAAAACTTCACGGAGACACTTTTTGGAATTAAAAAAATACTGGTGAAAGAATCAACCGAAGGGGCCCCACACCCTGGCCATGAGGGTGGGGGCGCACCCTACCCCCTGGGCGTGCCCTCCTACCTCGTGGGCCCCCTGGACCTCCACCGACCTCAACTCCAACTCCATATATTCACGTTCGGGGAGAAAAAAATAGAGAGAAGGATTCATCGCGTTTTACGATACGGAGCCGCCGCCAAGCCCTATTCTTCCTTTGGAGGGCTAATATGGAGTCCGTTCGAGGCTCCGGAGAGGGGAATCTGTCGCCATCTTCATCATCAACCATCCACCATCACCAATTTCATGATGCTCACCGCCCTGCGTGAGTAATTCCATTGTAGTCTTGTTGGACGGTGATGGGTTGGATGAGATTTACCATGTAATCGAGTTAGTTTTGTTAGGGTTTGATCCCTAGTATCCATTATGTTCTAAGATTGATGTTGTAATGACTTTGTCATGCTTAATGCTTGTCACTAGGGCCCTAGTGCCATGATTTCAGATCTGAACCTATTGTCTTTTCATGAATATTGAGTGTTCTTGATCTTATCTTGCAAGTTATAGTCACCTACTATGTGTTATGATCCGGTAAACCCCGGAGTGACAATTGTCGGGACACTTCTCGATGATGACCATAGTTTGAGGAGTTCATGTATTCACTAAGTGTTAATGCTTTGGTCCAGTTCTCATTGATCCATTGCCTATGAGCTTGTTTCATATTGATCTTTGCTAAGTTACTATTCCGTTGCCACTATTATGATTGCTACAAAACTGCTACTATTACTTTTGCCATTGTTACCCTTACTTCCATACTACTTTGCTACTAAATACTTTGCTGCAGATATTAAGTCTTTCAAGTGTGGTTGAATTGACAACTCAGCTGCTAATACTTGAGCATATTCTTTGGCTCCTCCCCTTGTGTCGAATCAATAAATTTGGGTTGACTACTCTACCCTCGAAAACTATAGCGATGCCCTATACTTGTGGGTTATCACATATGTCTCACCATAGTCCATACCTTCAACTTGAGTGTAGCCTTGAGCAACGAGACGAGCCTTGTTGCGTACAACTCATCCATCTTCATCTTGCTTATTCTAAAACACCCATTTGGTTCCAATGACATTGCGCTTCTCATCGGGCTTTTCAACCAACGTCCACACTTGGTTCCTCTCGAAATTGTGTATCTCTTCATGCATAGCGTTCACCCAATCCAGATCATCAAGGGCATCTTCAACCTTCATAGGTACAATACTAGAAATGAATGAGTATTGTTCACAAAAGTTAGCCAAACGAGTTTTAGAGCGAGTAATTCTCCCGGTTTGTATATCATCAAAGATTTGTTCGATGGGGTGATCTCTTGAGACTCTTGCTCGAACTCGTGAGAGCTTTTGTTTGGGTTGGGGTGGAACATCCTCTTCATTGTCTTGTTCTTCCTCTTCTCTTTCTTCATTGTCGTTGGCGTTGTTGTTCTCTTGTGGAGGTGGAGAAGGAGGTCGATGAGGTTCATCTTGTTGTACATCCTTGTTTCCATCATCTTGATGTGTTCCACTTGTGAATGCCTCCAAGTCAACTTGTGGTTCGCCATGGCGTGAAGTTGAGGCTTCCACTTGGACGGACGAGGTACTCTCCTTCACCTCCGTTGGACGAATCTCGCCAATAGACAAGTCTTGTATTTCTTCAGAAGGGTCTTTGTCACCTACATCAATTGGCAATTGCTCTACTTGTGAGCCGTTAGATTCATCAAACTTCACATCTACAGTCTCAACCTTTTGGGTGAAATTGTTGTAGACACGGTAACTGTGAGAGTTTCAGCCATAACCGACTAGGAAACATTCATGAGATTTAGGAGCAAACTTCGAACGACGATGCTTATCAAGAATATAGCACTTTGAGCCGAATACTCGAAAGTATCCAACTTGGGGTTTGTTACCGGTGAGAAGCTCGTATGCCGTCTTGCCGAGTAGCTTGTGAAGATATAGGAGATTTGTTGCATGACAAGTTGTCTCGACCGCTTTCGCTCAAAAGTGTTGTGGTGTCTTGTACTCATCAAGCATCGTTCTCGCCATCTCAATAAGAGTCCGGTTCTTACTCTCAACAACTCCATTTTGTTGAGGCGTGTACATAGCCGAGAACTCATGTGAAATCCCTTCGTCGTCAAGAAAGGTGTCCACATTGGCATTCTTGAACTCCGTTATGTTGTCACTACGAACCTTCTTGATCTTCACTTCAAATTGATTTTGGGCCTTCCTAGCAAAGTTCTTGAAGATCTTTTGGACATGTGATTTATCATCAAGAAAGAATACCCAGGTAAATCTTGAAAAATCATCAACAATGACCAATCCGAACGAGTTACCACCAAGACTCTTGTAGGCGTTGGGACCAAAAAGATCCATGTGAAGTAGCTCGAGTGGTCTTCTCGTGGTCATGATGTTCTTCACGGGATGACTTCCTGCAACTTGTTTTCCTGCTTGGCAAGCACTCCAAAGTCTATCCTTGTCAAATATAACATCTTTAACACCAAGGATATGATCACCTTTAATAAGCTTGTCAAGATTTCGCATGCCCACATGACTTAACTGTCTATGCCACAACCAACCTTTGGAAGATTTAGCAATTAAGAAAGTTTTAGGTTGAGCCTTTTTAGTGAAATTAACAATGTATAGATCGCCTCTATGTATACCAGTAAAGACCATATTATGATTATCTCTTTGAAACACTTGGCAATCTACTTCAGTAAATAAGACATTGAAACCGAAATCGGCTAGTCTAGATACGGAAAGTAAATTATAGCCAAGAGATTCAACGAGTATAACATTTTGTATGGAGTTGTCATGTGAGATGGCCACCTTACCAAGGCCAACCACCTTACCCTTCTAGTTACCACCAAAAGTGACATACTTTCAAGGGTCGTTGTTTTCAGCAAGCTCACAAAACATATCCTTGTCTCTGGTCATCTAATCGGTACATCCACTATCAAGAACCCATTCCTTTCCTCCAGCCATGTAGCAGCAAAGGTTAGCCATAAGACCAAAGTGTCTCATAGACTCATCAAGATCAAAGTCACTATCCTCATCCTCATCATAGTATCCATGTTCAACATCATCTTGTGATTGATCATTGCCTAGAGAGAGTGATTCATTAGATTTATGATCATGACAATTTGCATCTTTATGTATTCTAATGACTTCAAAGAGGATGTTACTAATGATTCCAACATCTCCTTTGGCACGCATAAGATCACAAAGTTCAAATAGAAAATCACCAAACTGAGGATCATTAGGATTCATCTTATTTAGAGCAATGGACTTATGAAAAATCTCATCTAAATTTTTCAAGGAATAGTCTGGAAAGCGTTCCTCAAGATATCTCCATATGTTGTAAGCACATTAAAGAGTTGGCAAGCATGTAATCAAATTTCTAGGCAATGCTCTAGTGATAAGATTGATAGTCCTAAGATTGCGAATCATGTCGAGAGACTCATCGGGGGTAGGATGTAATGGATCAACAAGGGACGCACAAGGGGTAGTAATGTACTTGTTCAATTGATATTCATTGAAAATCTCAAGCATCTCATTTTTCCAAGCATTATAGAACTCTCCATCAAGCATATGCACTCTACGTCTAATACTCCCAATCATAGACTCGTCCATATTCCTCCAATGGTGCTTAAACCAAAGAAATGGAGACCAATGCTCTAATACCAATTGAAAGGATCAAGAAGAGGTGTCTAAAGGGGGGGGGTGATTAGAACCTGAACAAGTAAAGGTAGCAATTTTTAAGTTCTTCAAGTTAAGGTTGGAGAATAGCACAATTTTAAACATTCACAATACATTTCAAGCATGCATGGCAAGAGTATATGAGCAGCAGAAAGTACAGCATGCAATTGGCAAGAAAGTAATGGGATGGGATTCGAGTGTGCAAACGCAATTGAAGACACGGATATTTTTGGCGTGGTTCTAATAGGTGGTGCTATCGTACATCCACGTTGGTGGAGACTTCCACCCACGAAGGGTAACGATTGCGCGAGTCCATGGAGGGCTCCACCCACGAAGAGTCCATGAATAAGCAACCTTGTCTATCCCAGCATGGCCATCGCCCAAGAAGGACTTGCCTCAGTTGAGTAGATCTTCACGAAGTAGGCAATCTCCTTGCCCTTACAAACTTCTTGGTTCAACTCCACAATCTTGACGGAGGCTCCCAAGTGCCACCTAGCCAATCTAGGAGATACCACTCTCCACAAGGTAATAGATGGTGTGTTCATGATGAACTCCTTTCTCTTGTGCTTGAAATGATAGTCTCCCCAACACTCAACTCTCTCTCATGGATTTGAATATGGTGGAAAGATGATTTGAGTGGAAAGCAAGTTGGGGAAGGATAGAGATCAAAATTCTTGTGATAGTATTGGAATGTCTTGGTCTCAACACATGAGTAGGTGGTTCTCTCTCAGAAAATGAGTAGTGGAAGTGTATGCATGTTCTGATGGCTCTCTCTCAACTGGGAAAGGGTGTGGAGGGGTATATATAGCCTCCACACAAAATCTAGTCGTTACACACTATTTACCAAACTCGGTGAGACCGAATAGTGAAACTCGGTGGGACCGATCTGGTTCAAAATGTGAATGTTAGGATTTTCGGTGGGACCGATATGATCAACTCGGTGGGACCGATGTGCTATGGTTAGGTCAAAACCTTATCTCAGTGAGACCGATCGCATGAACTCGGTGAGACCGATTTCAGCAATATGCAAATAGAGACTTGGTCAAGCAAACTCGGTGTGACCGATTAGACATCTTGGTGAGACCGAAATAATTGTGGTTTCTGGGAGTGGCTATGACAGTGAAATCAATGGCGCCGGATGAATCAAAGTGGTGGGGCTGAGTTTGACTTTAGGTTTTGGACATATTTGGATATGAGAAAGTGGTTGAGGGCTTTGGGGCATATCACTAAGCACTTTAAGCAAGTGGACCATTAAGCAACACCTCATCCCCTTTAAATAGTATTGGCTTTTCCTATGGACTCAATGTGATCTTGTATCACTAAAATAGAAATGAAGAATCTTGAGCTTTTGCCAATATTTGACCTTAAAATCTTGAAGGGGTTCCACATCCTCTTGTCCTTCCACTCCATTGTTGAACTCATCTGAAATATACCAGATGAAAATGTTAGTCCAACAAGAGATATGTTGACATTAATTACCAAAATCACCCAGGGAGCACTCATGCTTTCAACATCCATAAAAGAAAATAGAATTTTTTTAAATATATTTACTATTTTTTCATGTTACTATTCATCCGGTAGCATGTGCTCCCGGAAGCCAAAACGCCTCTCCCCACCACACCTTCTCTTCTATCTGTAAGTAGCTACTACCTCTGTTGGATTTTGGTTTCCGCAAACCCTTGAGAGGTTCGAACTCTGGGTGCATGCGGAGATCTCAACCTACACATACTGCCGAGTAGCCAACCTCACAGCCTAGCGCGTCGAGCTTGAGGGGAAAGAAAGACACATCAGTTTACTGAAGTTTGGGCCACCTTGCAGTGTAAAACCCTACTCCTGCTTTGTGTTCGATTTGCCTCAAGGGGCTGAGGACAAACTAGTATATAGGAGAACAACCTCAGGAGGCGTGTTCTTGGGCTCAAGTGAGCTGGTGAGCTGGTGAGGGTGGAATGGATCCGATTGACCTCTCTCCCCCTCCGTAGTGGTGGCTAGGTCCTATTTATAGTGACCTTGGTCCTCTTCCCGAATGGAGGTGGGAAGGGATCCCATAACGGCCAAATTTAAAGGGAGACAGCTAGTACATCTTATCCTAACTAAAGTGGTCTTCGCCTGCAAAAGCCTCTAGTTGTGACGCATCGGTGGGCTCGGTGATGACCTTCGTCCTGCCGTCCTGGCGGTCTTGGTCTTGTTGCACAAGAATGGAAACATTTGGTTGATTCCTCGGGACTCCGCACCTGCTGCTTGCCTCTCTTGCACAAAAGAGGAAACAGGTACACTGCGCCCGCTGGCACCCGTCTGGCGCCCACCTGGCCTTGATCGTCATGGCTCACGTCATCTGCACCTCGCGAGGTGAGATTTGCATAGAAAGCTCTACTCCCTAGGAGCCACCTGAGGAGACCTATCCCTTTGGAGGCCTTGGTGTCATTCACCTCGCAAGGGTCTTGAGTTGTTGATGTTGGAGCTGGCTCATACCAGGCCGTCGATGGAGCCACGCCGTAGGCCATGGGAAGGCAAGTCTGGGTACCCCCATATCCAGAACACCAACAATAGCCCCCGGGCCCAAGACGCGCTCGGACTTGGATTCTAGGTGAAGCCAAAGGGCAAGTGCGGAGCACCACAAGCCCTAACCGCCTGCGGCCTTGAAGGACACATGGCGATTGATGAGACATGGGCGTCTCCGCTTCCCTACGCTACCTCGGCAACTGCCCGACTTGACGAGTCGATGCTGCATGCAGAGAAGACATCATTGCGTGGGATCATGGAGGTCGGCGGGCCTCCCTCTGGCTATAAATGAGGGGAGGGGCGGATCCCCCTTCACTCATCTCTATCTTCATCTTCTTGCTTCCCATCCCTTCTTCTTTTCCACCTTGCCATAGTTGCGAGGCTCATGGTGCCGGCGAGGAGGTTCACGACTTCGGAAAAAGGCAAGGCCCCCAAGGAGGGGACAGCTTCACCGCCACCCAAGAGGGGTCGCGGCCGTCCCTGCAAGCATGTTGCGACCCCAGTGATGGCCTCCAGGGGGCGCAGGCATGCTTCTCCAGGAGCTGGCGTCTCCCTTGACGTACGCGGTGGCGCTTCTTCTCATGGTGAGGGCCATCGGCCACGGAGCAGCCCTTGCGATGAGGGGAGGCGCGCCATGGTCACCCGTCCTCCTCGCCCGCGTTTCCCCTTGATGGACACACTCCTAGAGTTTGTTGTGTGGTCGGAGAAGCCCGTCAACACGTTGCTCCGGCTTCCACACTTCTTCACTGGCTAGCTGCCGGCCTCAGGGCTCGACGGCCTCTGGCTCCAGGCTGACGGCTGCTGCAGCAGCTGAGGGAGTCCTGGATAAGGGGGTATCCAGACCACCGGACTATATTCATTGTCCGGACTATAGAAGCGTCAAGATACAAGACTCAAGACTTCGGCTCGTGTCCGGATGGGACTCTCCTTTGCGTGGAAGACAAGCTTAGCAATCCGGATATTATGTTTCCTTCCTTGTAACCGACTCCATGTAAACCCTAGCTCTCCGGTGTCTATATAAACCGGAGAGGATGGTCCTTAGAAGGCTGATCACAATTACAATCATACCATCATAGGCTAGCTCTTAGGGTTTAGCCTCTACGATCTCGTGGTAGATCTACTCTTGTATTCCACACATCTTCAATATTAATCAAGCAGGAAGTAGGGTTTTACCTCCATCGAGAGGGCCCGAACCTGGGTAAACATTGTGTCCCTTGCTTCCTGTTACCATCAGCCTAAGACGCATAGATCAGGACCCCCTACCTGAGATCCGCCGGTTTTGACACCGACATTGGTGATTTCATTGAGAGTTCCTCTGTGTCGTCGCTTCGAGGCTTGATGGTGTCTTCAATCGTCGACAACACGCTCCAGGGCGAGACTTTTCACCCCGGACAGATCTTTGTGTTCGGCGGCTTCGCACTGCGCGCCAATTCGCTTGGCCGGATGGAGAAGATCGACAGCTTCGCCCTTGGCCACAAAATCAGGTTCGGAGACTTGAGCTTCGACGGATTCAAGCCTGCGCCAGGAGCGCCGGACAGCCACGACGAGCACGGCCTAGACCTGCTGTCGGACAGTGTCCGGGACATCATTCCCAAAGCAGCCTTGGATCTAAATCTAGGGCAAGTCACGTTGCCTATGGACGGAGGGCTAGACCCCGCTCTGTAGGCCGCACACTTATCGGCGGTGGAGCCGAACATGGGTCCCACCGCTGTGTAGGCGTGTAACCCCGGACCCTCGGACTCATATCTGGTTGTTGGTCCTGGTCCGCTCACTCTCGAGGCAGCCGAGCCAGGTTGGGCTCCGGTAATGGAGTTTACCGCTGCGGACATCTTTCAGCACTCACCCTTTGGCGACATGATGAACTCATTGAAGTCTCTCTCTTTGTCAAGAGACTCTGGGCCGAACTATGTTCGGCTGGAGTGGGAAGCAGCGACGAAGGAATTTGCTACCCACCCACCACCCACTTTGTCGCCACGATCAACGATTTAACCGACGTGCTCGACTTCGACTTCGAAGACATCGACGGTATGGACGACGATGCAGGAGACATACAAGAGCCACCGCTCACAGGGCGGTGGACAGCCACCCCTTCTAATGATATATACACGGTGGACACTCCGAAAGAAACCAACGGCGACGAGGCAGGGGAGGACAACCCCCCCGGAGGAAAAGCAACATATGGGCATCTCCGACGCCACTCCAAGCCCTGCCACATCAATACCGGTCCCGGAGATGATCCGGACAGTACCGAAGAGGAATACAGTCCTGACCAGCCGACCATCAAGCAGGCCATACAGGCCACGGTGGGATACTTGGAGACAAACAACTATACACCTCCCTCCGAAGACGAGGTAAGCCTTGACAATGACGAATTCGGCGCGCCTGTAGACCCAGTGGAACAAGTTCGCTTTAGGCGAGGACTTATAGCCACCGCAAAGAGTCTGCAAAGGAAGGAAGAGCAGCTTAAGGCCGAACATGATTTGCTAATAGAACGGGGGACCAAGATCCTGGCCACCGAGAAGTACGGACTCGACCGCCCTAACAAAGGGCACACGCGGCACAATTGGCTACCTCAACCTAAGCAGGGAAATCAAAGGCACACAACCCGACGTCCGAACACCACTAAGCTTTAAACCAACAAGAAGGATACACGAAGAAGCAGCCTCATGCCCCAGCGCAACGGTCATAAACGGCAAATCAAGGAAGCTAGTATCAAGTTCAGCAAATCCCAGTCCGGTCAACGGACAAGGAACAACTCAAGCCTATTTGGCCCAAGCCACGAACTCGATCAGCCGTGAGAAATCCATGGTACTCCCAAAAGAATGGCAAAACATACTAATATAGAATGCCGGATCTCCAAAGTAAAGCAACCGGGTGTGTGCCGGAAACATTGAGGAGAGGCGCTTAGTCAAAAGCCCCCAGCACAACAGTACGGCCGATCGCCCCCTACCATACAAACCACAGCAATTCAATTGCATACCCCCAGACCTAACAGTCCAGGGTCTCCTCAAATAATAAAAGTCCAAGCGGGCATGCAAATAAACACCTTCTACAAGGTGCCACGCACAGAGGCCGGGGTCATGGGCCCGCTGCTCTCACGGATGTTTTCAAACAACCAAATAAAGGATGCACCATCGGCGCATTCCCTTATACGGTATCACACCGTATGCTAACAAGATGAACCACGTTGGCTCGATTCCACGTGGTAACTCATTAGACCAGCACCGGTAATACACTCACACCTGCGTGCAGAGCCAAACCCCACCCTCAGAAGCGGGGATCATACAGCTGCAAGAGTAGCAAGTCGCGCATGCCTGTCAATATCTTGATATGACATCCAACTATCCGGATACCAACTAAGGAGTCTGGGTTGCTTCTCGATCAGTGTCCGATCAGGAACATTTGGACCAACCACAGGAGGACGTTCGGCGCCCTCCGCTCACTTACCTTCACAAGCTACCTCTTATGCAGAACAGGTTCGGCGGCGTGAAGTCGGCCCGGACACACAAGGACAGGACCATGCAGGTAGACGACAGTTCGGATTCACTTTCGATCCATTCACAGCCCCCTCCATTCCGGCAACCATAGGTTCTGCCAGAAAACCATCTCTTTTTCATAATCATAAATCGCATTTCATATGCATGGACATATCATATTACTGCAATGCGTAGACTTAACTAAACATGCACTGGTTTTCGTTTATCATCGACGCCTCTTTGCCATAAAAGTGGCAGCCACGGTTCGCGTTATGCCCGGTTAAGCCAGGGGCTCCACATTATGGCAATAAAGTACGACCACCTTCTCGGTCGCTCGGCACCCCGAACTTATAGCACTATATGCATCAGCTCCGAATCATGCCTTGGGTCATTGGTTGGGTTTGCCCGGCTCCCATGTTTTGGTACCTTACGTTCCATTCTGTTGGCTAAGGTAGCACTGGGAGAACTACTAGAATTGTGTCCCGGGTCTGCTGGACGAGCACCTTAGTAGAGAAAGCTGAAAACCGACTGTCATGATGCGGCGAGAGCTGGTCAGCTGTTCGAGAGGTTGCAAAATCCTTAAAGATTCATTCCACATAACGCCACTATAAAATGCAGATTGTGACGGATCGATCTACTGATCAGGCGCCAATAGCGCCCCTAGTCCAGCCTTCCGGAGACTAGGGGCTGCGCCGACCATACTCGTATTCCTATGGCTAAGTGAGAGTAGTAAAGCCCTATAGTCCAATTGTCTGGTTCGTGGTGAGAAACGCCTCCTTATAAGGACCCAACAATGGGATAAAGAGTGTTCCTAAATACCCCGAACACCCCCGTACTTCTCTCGAGGGGGCCGAAGCCGACGACTGGCC
This sequence comes from Triticum aestivum, assembly GCF_018294505.1. Taxonomy (NCBI): domain Eukaryota; kingdom Viridiplantae; phylum Streptophyta; class Magnoliopsida; order Poales; family Poaceae; genus Triticum; species Triticum aestivum. The sequence continues at coordinate 124,386,724 of NC_057801.1, read as the reverse complement.
AACTCTCAGAACTTATACAATGAACAGCCGCAAAGGAAGAACATATGTTCATACCAAATAGGCAACATATAATAAAAATGCCATTATCCCATATTACAAACGATGGCAACAATGCCCTCAGGGAAATATAATGTCTTTGGCGCACTTGTCCGCCGCCAGGCGGGCACCCTTGATTACACCTTCATAATACAGTTCGGGCTTGCGATGCTCCTTACCCTCTGGTGGCCCCTTAGTTATCAGCTTTTCTGCGTCAAGCTTCCCCCAATGCACTTTTGCATGGGCAAGCGCCATTCGTGCACCTTCTATACAGACTGATTGGTTGATAATATCAAGCCGAGGACAGGCGCCCACAATCCGCTTGACAAGTCTGAAGAAACTGCTGGGAATTGGCTCTGCACATCACAGCCGGATGACCAAGTCCTTCATGGCTACTTCGGCCGCCTGATGCAGTTCGACTAGCTTCTTCAGCTGATCGATAAAATGCATCGGATAGTTCGGCGCTAGATACTACGACCAGAAGTTCCTCCCCGCAGACTCCCTCTCCTCGGATCGGTAAAATTGGGCCGCATCTGATATGCTACGAGGCAGATCCACAAACGCCCTGCAAAATCAAGAATCCAGCTTGCCGCTTAGAGTTCTCCATATCATAGCATCATAACGGCCATAAATACAACGGGCCTTACCAGCCGCAACTTTCCGGGCCTCCTGAATGTCCCGTCCAGCACATCAGGCCTCTTCCCGAGCATCTTCCGTGGCTTGGAGAGCTTGGGCGAGTTCGGATTCTTTCCCTACTAAACTCTACCCCAAGCTCTCGCTTTTCGTCACAGCATCCTGCAGCTCCTGCTCAGCCATGACGACCCTGGCCTCGTGTTTCTCACGCAGAGCCTGTTCGGCGGCAGCCCTCTCTTGGGCATCAGCCGCCGCTTTCTTTAGCGCCTCATATTCGGCACTCGCTCCTAGGGCACATAACATAAACACTTTTCAAATAGGCACACTTATTGATTTGTGCCCATCGCAAGACAATGTCCAAACATACCTTGCCTCTCCTCCAATTGCTTCTTCACACGGCCAAGTTCTTCTTCGGCCCGTCTGAGGCTCTCTTTTAGCTCGGACACTTCGCATCATGAGCGGCCGTCCTCTCCACAGACGCCTGTTTTCAAAAACATGGGTATACAACATTAAAAAGTTCCCATTACAACTGAGGATTTGATACCCTCCCCAGTTTTCTTTTTTTGGACAGTGTATCAGGGGATACTCCTCATATCATACTAATTCTTTAAAGGTTCCTTAGAAACCATACCTCAAAGGCCTTTATAAGGCCAAGACAGGACTCATTCAGCCCGCTTCGGTAGCCTGAATCTTTCCAACCACCGTACCCATAAGGGTCCAATGTTCATCGACAACAAATGCGTTCTTTAATGCTATCAATAAATCACCCGGCAGCTCTACGTAGATAGAGGTTGCCGGCAGAGTGGTCAAACCTCCCCTAATGGAAGGTGGTTGTTCGCCCGATCCTGGAGCCTTAGAGGCCTCCAGAACCTTATCCGGCTCTGAGCCTCTTTGAGACGACACCTCAGTGTTGTGCCCAGACTTCAGAAAAGGTGTCCCCAGAGGCATCTCGTTCGCCACAGCATTCGAGCTCAACGAATCCTCCGATGAGGACTGTCCGACAGGAGACCCCACCGGGCTGTATCAAATGTGGCGACAGTTAAAACTACTATGCCCAGACGACCCTGGATACATAGGCGTATTCAGATTTCGGTTACTTATGATTTTCCCAGGAGCTGGGCCTCGGGATCCCACTCTGGGCTGTCATCGGCAGCCAGGGTGGATGCCTCTGGAGAGGAACCTCGCCCTCTCTTGGGAGATTCAGCCTCCAGGGTTGGGGAAGCTTCACGCTTCCTCCTGCCTGCAGAGTGAGGCTCGACCTCCTCTGCCCCCTCCTCTTCGTCTTCGGAAGAAGGAGCGTCGCTAGAGCCTTCAGACCGGGTGTCCAGAGCCTCGCGACGACGGAGTCCACTCCAGGTCTTCTTGACCTGCTTGGGGGCCTCCTTCTTGGGCGCTTTGTAAGGTGCAGGGACCAGCATCTTCGTCAGAAGAGGTCCGGCCGGTTCCTCCGGCAGTGGGGCCAGACATTGTATCTGCTCCACTCTTTTTATCCATCCCTAAAGCCACAATGAAGCACGATTATAATGCCCCCCTCATGATACGCCAGCTGAAGCCTGGACGGACGGGGAGTGGCTATAACTTACCGGGCATGCAGAATGGGATAATTGATACCCCCGGTCCTCAGAAGAGTCCGTCCATGATTTGCTGGACTTAAAGAGCACCTTCCAGATATCCTCATGGGAGGAATCATGGAGCTCCCGGAGGGTTTGGTGCTCGGATGGGTCGAATTCCCATAAAGTATAGGCTTGACGCTGGCAAGGGAGAACCAGGCGAACTAGCATCTCCTGGACCACGTCAACAAGCTTGACGTCCTTGTCGACCATGTTCCGAACACGCGTTAGGAGCAGTGACAGCTCATCGGACGAGCACCAGTTTGGGCCCTTCTTGGGCCAGGACGTAAGCCGCAATGGAGCTCCGGATCTGAACTCAGGAGCTGCTGCCCATTCTTCGCCGCGTGGTTCGGTGATATAAAACCACTGCTGGTGCCATTCCTTGACGGAGTCATTAAAAGTGCCCTTCGGCCAAACGACCTTGGGCATCTTTCTCACCATGGCGCCGCCGCACTCGGCGTGTTCGCCACTCACCACCTTGGGCTTCACATTGAAAATCTTCAACCACAGGCCAAAGTGAGGTGGAATCCGGAGGAAGGCCTCACATGCGACGATGAACGTCGAGATATTGAGAAAAGAGTTGGGGAAAAGATCATGAAAATCAACCCCATAGTAATACATGACTCCACGTACAAATGGGTGGAGGGGAAACCCGAGCCCGCGGACAAAATGGGGAAGGAACATGACTCTCTCGTGGGGCTCCGGAGTAGGGACAACCTGTCCCGCTGGTGGGAGACGGTGGCCAATCTCCTTGGCCAGATACCCGGCTTCCCGGAGCTTCTTGATATCCTTCTCTCGGATGGTAGAGGCCATCCATTTGCCTCCTGCTCCAGACCCGGACATCTTTGGAAACCCTCTCTTTGATGGAAAAGAAAGGCGCTCGGGCGTTAGGGCTCGAGCAGAGGGAAGTGAGTTAGCGGAAGGAGAAGGCATGGGTAAAAGAGGAAGATGCCCTATCTCTTTATAAGAGAAGGTAAGAGCTTTTTTGTACCTCCCCACTTGCCTGGTGGAGACTGCTCGCCTACCGCTTGCCGTGATTAGCGGTATGGTTGGGTTACCCATACCCGCATTTATGAGAATCCCGTGATAAGGGGACATGATCTTGGCTTCGACAAGACGTGCTCAGGAAACTGCCTCGCAATATGCTATGGCTAGTTGTGGAAAAAACGGTTCGAGCAATGACTTGGCCCTAATGGCATGTCACGTCGTCTAAAAATTGTCAGTTGGAGTATCATTCCCTCTACGATGGTATGTGAAGGTCATTTTGTAGATCCGGACATGGTCTATGTGTTCAATAATAACCTTGGAGTATTCGGAGGAGGAACCCGCCTTGCAATGCCGAAGACAAGACTGCGCGCCGGACTCATCGTCATTGAAGCCTGGTTCAGGGGCTACTGAGGGAGTCCTGGATAAGGGGGTATCCGGACCGCCGGACTATATTCATCGTCCGGACTATAGAAGCGTCAAGATACAAGACTCAAGACTTCGGCTCGTGTCCGGATGGGACTCTCCTTTGCGTGGAAGACAAGCTTAGCAATCTGGATATTATGTTTCCTTCCTTGTAACTGACTCCATGTAAACCCTAGCTCTCCGGTGTCTATATAAACCGGAGAGGATGGTCCTTAGAAGGCCGATCACAATTACAATCATACCATCGTAGGCTAGCTCTTAGGGTTTAGCCTCTACGATCTCGTGGTAGATCTACTCTTGTATTCGACACATCTTCAATATTAATCAAGCAGGAAGTAGGGTTTTACCTCCATCGAGAGGGCCCGAACCTGGGTAAACATTGTGTCCCTTGCTTCTTGTTACCATCAGCCTAAGACGCACAGATCGGGAGCCCTACCCGAGATCCGCCGGTTTTGACACTGACAGCAGGGCCTCGTGGGTTGGGATCAATGTTACTGCTGCGAGCAGCGTGGTCCTGGCCCATGGCTGGCAGGCATTTGCCCGCGCGTGAGGCCTGAGCGGGAGGTGCACCCTCCACTTCAAGTACGATGGACTTGCGACCCTCTTCGTGAGGGTGTTCGGGGAAGACGGCCGCCATGTGGGGTGCTGCCCAGAAGATGGCTGCCGCGACGATGAGCTTGGCCTTGACTTCGGTCGCGCCGGCGACGAGGGTGAGCTTGGCCTTGATGACGTCCACACTTCCTCCCGCGACGGCAGCTCTTCTTCGGGCGGGAGCTCCAGCAGCGGCGGCTTTAACCATCCTCCGCGCCGCCGAGCTTGCATCAAGTAAGGTGGTGGATCGTCTCGCCGCGGCGCCCCAGTGAAGCAAGAGGGAGGCATGATCTAAGCTTGGGGCTGCCGAGCTTGGCTTCAGGACCGCTGCGGCCTTGCAGGCCACTTTTTTTTAACCTTTCCTTTCTTCTAGAGTTTGAAAAAAGTAGGGTGCCCCGCCGGGGTGTGTAATGAACTATGGCAGTTATGCCCTTTATACTATGCTTATTATCTTAATGTTGTGCCGTGATATTTGTATTCTGGATAGGCACGGGTAGGGTAACTTAGCTTGACATGCTTGCGGTAGCTTCCCACCTCACGGGGGCGCGGCCCTTGATGCCTGGCGGAGCCCCCCTTCCTGATGACTCGGGGGCCAGGTAGGGGGCTACTGATCTCGGAAGGTATTGTAGGTCTGATGACTCAGGGGGCCAGGTAGGGGGCCAGGTAGATGCCGTAGAGCTGCTGCAGAGCTGTTTAAAGGAAAAGAAACCTTAACGGGGCACCTCATTCTTATTTGTGCGAGGCCCCTGCCATAGGTTTAGTTGTGGCTTAATGCACCACATCACGCTGCCCGACGGGCACAGACAGGAGAGGGCGCTGATGCGCACAAGCTCGATCGAGGGCGTCTCGCGAGGATTAGAAAGCACTAGGGCAACAGGGTTCGGCGAGGTGTGCTTGTGCGAGGGTGGACCCATGCACACACCTGCCTAGCCCCCACGCGTGGGGCGCGCAAGGAAGAGCGTCAAGCAACTATCTCCCTTTCCTGGCCCAGGCGAAGAATGAGCGAAACGAGAGGAGAGAAAATCCAACTTGGCGAACCAAAATGCGAAAACTCTGAATTCCATTAAAAGATTGCAAAACAACTACGGAAAGCAAGCAACTGAACAGCCGTGTCCGGCACCTAGTATAGTCTTCTCACCAGCGCGGAGTTAAGTCCTGCCACTAGGACATGGGAGGGAGCCCCCGTGAGGGCCCAAGGCGGCACTCAGGAGACTCTGGGGCGTGTACAGCCCCACTCATTATTGAGGGAGTCCTGGATTAAGGGGTCCTCGGACGGCCGGACTATGTAGCATGGGCCAGACTATTGGGCTATGAAGATACAAGAGCGAAGACTCTCTCCCGTGTCCGGATGGGAGTCTCCATGGCGTGGAAGGCAAGCTTGGCGACCGGATATGAAGATTCCTTTCTCTGTAACTGACTTTGTACAACCCTAGTCCCCTTCGGTGTTTATTTAAACCGGAGGGCTTAGTCTGTAGAGGCAATCACAATCATAATCATACAGGCTAGACTTCTTGGGTTTTAGCCATTACGATCTCGTGGTAGATCAACTCTTGTAATACTCATATTCATCAAGATCATTCAAGCAGGAAGTAGGGTATTACCTCCATAGAGAGGGCCTAAACCTGGGTAAACATCGTGTCCCCCACCTCCTGTTACCATCAACCTTTCATGCATAGTTCGGGACCCCCTACCCGAGATCCGCCGGTTTTGACACCGACATTGGTGCTTTCATTGAGAGTTCCGCTGTGACGTCCAAGACAGGATTGATGGCTCTATCAAACATCCAGAACAATGCACTCCAGGGGGAGGTTTTCCTCCCCGGATAGATCTTCGTATTTTGCGGCTTCGCACTGCGGGCCAACTCGCTTGGCCATCTAAAGCAGATCGACAGCTACGCCCCTGGCCATCAGGTCAGGTTTGGAAGCCTGAATTACGTTGTCGATATCCGCGGAGACTTGATCTTCAACGGATTCGAGACCATGACAGCCGGTCCCTGCCACTACGATGAATATGACCTAAATCTTTCATCGGACCATGCCCAGGAGATAGTGCATGTAACTGCTCTGGCCCTGGATCCGGAGCGGATTGCGCCATCCGAGGACAGGAAGCTCAACCCCACCGTGGAAGCCGCATACTCAGCGGCGTTAGAGCCGCACACAAATCCGACCTCGAGCGAGGCCTGTGTCATAGGAACCTCGGATTTGTCTCCGGCCATAGGTTCCGAACCACGTGTATCCGCGCCCGTCGAACCTGATTGTTGAGTTCAGCTCCGCCAACATCTTTCGGCACTCACCTTTAGGTGATGTGCTGAACTCATTAAAAAACCTCTCCTTATTAGGGGACTCTCAGCCGAACTATATCCATTTTGGATTGGAAGCTGATGGCGGAGAATTCCGCTTCCCACCCACCACCCACTTCATAGCCACTATCGAGGACTTAACCGACATGCTCGATTTCGACTCCGAAGACATCAACGGTATGGACGACGATGCCGGAGAGGAGCAGGCACAACAACCACCGCTTACAGGGTGCTGGACAGCCACCTCCTCATATGACGTATACATGGTGGATACACCCAAAGAGAACAATGGCAACAATAAAAAAGATCCAGTCGAGGATAAGCCTCCTGAGACACAGCCAAATCGCCATCGTCGGCGGTGCCGCTCTAGACCATGCCGTGGAAAAAACATCAATACCGGCACAGGAGAAAATCATACTCTCGACGATGCCGAAGACAATGAAGACCCCGTTGAACCAACTGCCAAACAAGATGAACGGGAGGATGGGCGAGTCAGCCCTAATGAACAGGCCATTACCAAAGACTCGGAGGACAGTAATTATCTTCCACACTCCAAGGATGAGGCAAGCCTCGGCAACGAAGACTTTATCGTGCCTGAGGAGCCCGTCGAGCAGGAGCGCTTTCAGCGCCAGCTAATAGCCACTATAAGAAGCCTGAAGAAGAAGCAGCATCAGCTTCAAGCTGATCAAAATATACTCAATGACAGATGGACTAATGTCCTGGTAACCAAGGAATACGACCTCAAGCGCCCAACCAAAAGTTACCTAAGCACAAATTATTACCCCAATTTGATGACGAGGCAATGGAGCCCATCCTACCAGCGCATAATGCGGCTGACTGACCACCACGTGGCAGAGATAAAGTGGCAACTCAAGCTGAACACCAGCCCGCACTATCTCGCCGAAACAACAAAAACACAACAGCTCGGGGATATACATATGACCCGCGACATGACCTGGAAAACAAAGCAGGTCAGACCAGATCAATCTATTGATCACGGGGGCGTGCCTTGATGCGCGATGATGGCATCCGGCCGGACGTGACAAACATAGCCACGCCCGGGCCGAAAACCACAGACAAACTCCATCTGAGCTACGTCATGACTTGGCCCGATATAGAGGCGCCGCACACCCCCTCTGCCTCACTGATGAAGTAATGGAACATGAGTTCCCGGAAGGGTTTAAACCCGTAAACATCGAATCATATGATGGGACAACAGACCCCGCGATATGGATCGAGGATTTTTCTCCTCCATATTCATATGGCTTGCAGTGATGACCTTCACGCCATCAAATACCTCCCACTAAAAATCAAGGGACCTGCTCGGCACTGGTTAAACAGTTTGCCAGAAAACTCAATTGGCGGCTGGGAAGACTTGGAAGTCACCTTCCTAGACAACTTCCAGGGTACATATGTCCGACCTCCAGATGCCGACGACTTAAGTCACATAGTTCAACAGCCCGGAGAGTCAGCCAGGAAATTCTAGACTAGGTTCTTAACTAAAAAGAACCAAATCGTCGATTGCCTGGATGCCGAAGCCCTAGCAGCCTTTAAACATAGCACCCGCGATGAATGGCTCGCCCAACACCTCGGCCAAGAAAAGCCGAAGCCTATGCCAGCCCTCATGACGCTTATGACCCTCTTCTGCGCGGGTGAGGATAGTCGGCTAGCCCGTAGCAATAACAATTCAAGCGAACATGTCACTTCTGAAGCCAGAAACAGCAACGGCAAACCCCGACGCAACAGACACAAGCGTCGAAGCAACGGTGACAGCACCTAAGACACGGCGGTCAACGCCGGATTCAGTGGCTCTAAGTCCGGTCAGCGGAAGAAGCCATATAAGAGAAACAATCCAGGCTCGTCCAGCTTGGACCGCATACTCGATCGTCCATGTCAAATCCACGGCACTCCTGATAAACCAGCCAATCATACCAATAGAGAACGTTGGGTTTTTAAACAGGCCGGCAATTTAAACACCGAGAACAAGGAAAAGGGGTCGCAAAGAGAGGATGATGACGAGGAGCCCCGGCCACCGAACACTGGGGGACAGAAGAAGTTTCCCCCCAAGTTAAAATGGTGAACATGATATACACTACTCATATCCCCAAGAGGGTGCGCAAGCGTGCGCTCAGGGACATCTACGCGATAGAGCCAGTCGCCCCAAAGTTCAACCCATGGTCGTCCTGTCCGATCACCTTCGATCGCAGGGACCATCCGACCAGTATCCATCATGGCGGTTCGGCCGCACTGGTCCTCGACCCAATCATTGATGGATTCCATCTTATGCGAGTCCTCATGGACGATGGCAGCAGCCTGGACCTGCTTTATCAGGATACAGAGCGCAAAATGGGTATTGATCCCTCAAGGATCAAGCCCACCAAAACCACCTTTAAAGGGGTCATACCAGGTGTAGAGGCCCGCTGTACGGGCTCAATCACACTGGAGGTGGTCTTCGGATCCTCGGACAACTTCCAAAGCGAAGAGTTGATCTTTGATATCGTCCCCTTCCGCAGTGGCTAACACGCACTGCTCGAACGAACCGCATTCGGTCGATTCAATGCGGTGCCACACTACGCTTATCTCAAGTTCAAGATGCCCGGACCGCGAGGTGTCATAACAGTCAATGGAAACACGGAACGCTCCCTCCGTACCAAGCAGCACACCACTGCCCTCGCAGCAGAAGCACAGAGCGGCCTTTTCAAGCACAACTTTAATTCGGCGCCCAGGCTCCCGGACATCGTCAAACGAGTCCGGACTACTCTGCAGCAGGACGGTCCAGCTCGTCAAGAGCTTGACTAGCAATTTGGCCTCCGTCTCAATCCCGACCAAATGGTAGCGTACGTACAACGCATACATAACTACGCACTTAAAATACCATGGGCATAGACGGAGGCACAGCTAGATCGTGGTCCACAATACGGCTCAACCTCCCCTGGACCAGCATACCTTCACCTTTTATTTTTTATTTTCAGGATTCTCTTTTGCCAGGCTTTTCCTGGTGGCCTGATTGTCAGACCCATCAGGGGATGGATATACCAAGGCAGGAAGCAGTATGGACACGTGAGGGAATCTCTAGATGTTCTTCTCAATGATCTACCTGTCTTTGGGAATCGCACACAGCTCCCCCTGGTCTTGGCAGGTTATCGCACTATTTGTATAAATACGCTTCGACGTCTTAAATCAAATTACAATAAAAATATTTTGCGGCCCAATTTATGTGGCATTACCTTGCTATTTCATTTAAATTTTTTATTCTTATCAATTGCACCCGTACAATCTGGTACGCATTAATTCACCGGGGGCTTCATTACGCCCCATAATACGGCAACAAAGTCCGAACAATTTTACAATATAGTTCGGCACCCCGAATTGTAGCATTATATGCATCGGCTCCGAATCATGTCTTTGGTCAATATTTGGGTTGCCCGGCTCCTGTGCTTACTACCTTACGTTCCGTTATATCGGCTACGATAGTAAAGGGAGAACTACTGTGATTGTGTCCTGGTTCATCCGGATGAGCACCTCAGTAGAGAAAGCCGAAAAGTGACTGTCATGATGCCGCGTGAGCTGGATGTTCGAGAGGTTCCAAATCATTTGCGATTTTTTCCGCATTATGCGATGAGTCGGTTTTTATCTGATCAGGTGTTTACAGTACCTCAAGTTCGGATTTACGAATACTAGGGGTTGCACCTAATTTTTTTATTGTTAAACTCCTATGGCTAAGTGAGGGTGATAAAGCCACATAGTCTGATGGCCTGGTTCGTGGTGCTAAACACCTCCTTCAAGGACCAAACTCTAGAGTAAAGAGTGTTTAGATTCATCCTTAACACCCTCGTACTTCCTACGTGGGGGCGGAAGCCGACGACTGGCCAACTCTCAGATTTAATAAAACAGCCGCACAGGAGGTAAAATTTTAAATAACAGGCATTATATTACATAACGATTCTATTTCATAGTACAAGACAGGATAACATGAATGTATTCATTCAAAGATAATATCCTTCATACATTGGTCTGCTACAATGCTGGATCCCTTCAGGACATCTTCAAAATACCGCTCGGGTGTGCTGTGTTCCTTGCCCACGGGCGGTCCCTCGGTCACAAGCTTCACGCCGTCCATCTTTGCCCACTGTATCTTGACTCGGGCGAAGGCCATTCGCGCGCCTTCGATGCAGACCGACCGCTTGATTGCATCAAGCCGAGGGCAGGCTTTGACCAGCCGCTTCACGAGCCCGAAGTAACTGCTGGGTATGGCTTCAGCAGGCCATTGCCAAATTATTAAATCCTTCATGGCTAGTTTGGCCACCCTATGCAGTATGGCCAGCTGTTTTAGCTGATCACTAAAGGGCATCGGATGTTCTGGCGCAAGGTATTGTGACCAAAACAGCTTCTCCGTAGAGCTCCCCTCTTCGGCTGGGAAGAACTCCGCAGCATCTAAAACGCTGTGCGGCAGATCCGCAAACGCCCCTGGAGAACTCCAAATCCGGGTTAGTAAGAGGAACCTTTTCTTCACATATTTGCTCTGCATAATAAAGGCCTTACCCGCCGCGATTTTTCTGGCCTCCTGTACCTCCTGGAGGGCGCCCTGGGCTTCAACCCGGGCATCATGTGTGCTTTGGCGGGCCTTGGCAAGTTCGTATTCTTGATCCGCAATATTGCGCTCCAAGGACTCACATTTCTTCACGGCATCCTGGAGCTCCTGCTGGACCTCAACGACCCTGGCCTCATGCTCTTCACGGGCGGCTTGTTCCTTGGCTGCTCTCTCATCGGCCTCGGCCAGTGCCTTCTTGAGGGTTTCCACCTAGGTTGCCGCACCTAAAAAAATATCATGGCACTTTAGTCAGCACAAATCATTCATTTTTCTTGAATATAGACAAGATTATTGCATACCTAGATTGTCTTCTAGCTGCTTCTTCACACGGCCGAGCTCTTCCTCGGCCTGCTCCAGACTCTGCTTCAGTCCGAAACCTCGGCAGTATGTGAGGTCACAGCCAGTAATGACGCTTGCTTGTTCACGTTGACTCATCTGGTTTTTCTCCTGCGAAACTTGTTTGATCCTCTGTCCGGCTTTTCTTTTCGAACACCGGACAATGTCTCAGGAGCTACTATCTGTACAGTGACATTCTTCTTACATAATTGCGTTGCTTACCTCAAAGCCTGTTAGAAGGCTTATGCAGGCTTCGGCCAGCCCGCTCTTCGCAGACTGAATCCTCTCAATCACCGCACCCATAAGTGTACGGTGTTCCGCAACAATGGAAGATCCTTGCAGCGCTTCCAGCAAATTGTCTGGTGCCTCTGGGTGGATAGAGGTCACCGGTGGAATAGGTGCACCTCCTTCTTTTGAGAAAGGCTGCTTGCCTGATTCGGGAGCCGTATAGGTCTCCGGAATTGTATTTAGCTGGGGGCCGAATTGTATATGGCCCCCATTGCCAGTATCCATGGGGATATTCTCCCCCGTTTGTCCGAGGGCTGAGGTTTCACCCTCTGGCACAGCCTTGACGGCCTCATGTGTCTCTCCCTGGCATGGGGTCCTTCGGGACAACACCTCGGTGTCATCCACGGCCTTGGGAGAGGAGGCCGTCGGAAGGGACCCGCTAACCATCACCTCGGGTCCAGCGAATTCACCATTGATGAGGAGCGGTTTTCAGTAAGGTATTCTCTGCAAGCACTGAAATTATCGGTAACACATAGCTTTGTGATAAGGTAATTTGTAACGGGTAACAAGCAATGAAAGTAAATAAGGTGCAGCAAGATGTCCCAATCCTTTTTTTAGCAAAGGACAAGCCTGGACAAGTTCTTATATGAGAAAAGCGCTCCCGAGGACACATGGGAATTATCGTCAAGCTAGTTTTCATCACGCTCATATGATTCGTGTTCGTTACTTTGATAATTTGTTATGTGGGTGGACCGGTGCCTGGGTACTGCCCTTTCTTGGACAAGCATCCCACTTAGGATTAACCCCTATTGCAAGCATCCGCAATTACAAAAGAAGTATTAAGGTAAACCTAACCAAAGCATGAAACATATGGATCCAAATCAGCCCCTTACGAAGCAACGCATAAAGTAGGGTTTAAGCTTCTGTCACTCTAGCAACCCATCATCTACTTATTACTTCCCAATGCCTTCCTCTAGGCCCAAACAATGGTGAAGTGTCATGTAGTCGACGTTCACATAACACCACTAGAGGAGAAACAATATACATCTCATCAAAATATCGAACGAATACCAAATTCACATGACTACTTATAGCAAGACTTCTCCCATGTCCTCAGGAACAAATTTAACTACTCACAAATCATATTCATGTTCATAATTAGAGGGGTATTGATATGCATTAAGGATCTGAACATATGATCTTCCACTGAATAAACCAACTAGCATCAACTACAAGGAGTAATCAAGACTACTAGCAACCCTCAGGTACCAATATGAGGTTTTGGTACAAAGATTGGATACAAGAGATGAACTAGGGTTTGAGAGGATATGGTGCTGGTGAAGATGTTGATGGATATTGACCCCCTCCTGACAAGAGGATCGATGGTGATGATGATGGTGATGATTTCCCCCTCCCGGAGGGAAGTTTCCCCGGCAGAACAGCTCCACCAGAGCCCTAGATTGGTTTTGCCAAGATTCCGCCTTGTGGCGGCGGATTTTCATCCCGTAAGCTTGATTATGATTTTTTCCAGGGCAAAAGACTTCATATAGCAGAAGATGGCCACTGGAGGGCTTCCAAAGGGCCCATGAGGTAGGGGGCGCGCCCTCGGGGGGCGCCCCCACCCTCGTGGACAGGGGTTGGCTAGTATTTTTGGAGTATTTTTTATTAATTCCAAAAATGACTTCCATGGAGTTTCAGGACTTTTGGAGTTGTGCAGAATAGATCTCTAATATTTTCTCATTTTCCAGCCCAGAATCCCAGTTGTCGGCATTCCCCCTATTCATGTAAACCTTGTAAAATAAGAGAGAATAGGCAGAAGTATTGTGATATAAAGTGAAACAACAGCCCATAATGCAATAAATATCAATATAAAGCATGATGCAAAATGGACGTATCAACTCCCCCAAGCTTAGACCTCGCTTGTCCTCAAGCGGAAGCCGATATCGAAAAATATGTTCACGTGCTTAGAGATAGACGTGTCGATAAAATAAAATACGGACATGAGGGCATCATGATCATTCTTATAAGAGCAACATATATATATATTGTCACATGATTTCTTATGCTCAAGTAACAATCTATTCACAATGTCAAGTATGAATAATAAACTTCATTGAAAACTAACAAACTATAATCTTGGTCATTGAAGAAATTGCAATTTATCATAACATCGGAAAGAGTCAATATAAGAGCTTTTCAGCAAGTCCACATACTCAAATATCACTTAGTCTTTCACAATTGCTAACACTCACGCAATACTTATGGGTATGAAGTTTTAATTGGACATAGAGAAAAATAGGGGCTTATAGTGTTGCCTCCCAACCTTTTACCTCAAGGGTAATGTCAACAATAATAGTTCATGCTAACTTACATCCAATTGGATATATATATTAGGATCTTTCCAACATAAGGTGCTTGCCAAAGGATAAAGTATAAAAAGGAAAGGTGAAGATCACCATGACTCTTACATAATGTATAGACAAAAATAAAAGATAGGCCCTTCGCAAAGGGAAGCATAGGTTATCATGTGCTTTTATGGTTGGATGCATGAAATCTTAATGCAAAAGAACGTCACTTTATATTGCCACTTGTGATAGAGACCTTTATTATGCAGTCCGTCGCTTTTATTACTTCCATGTTGCAAGATCGTATAAAGCTTATTTTCTCCACACTAATAAGTCATACATATTTAGAGAGCAATTTTTATTGCATGCAACATGACAACTTACTTGAAGGATCTTACTCAATCCATAGGTAGATATGGTGGACTCTCATGGCAAAACTGGTTTTAAGGGTATTCAGAAACACAAGTAGTAATTCTACTTGTGGCAAGAAATTTGGCTAGCATGAGAGGGAAAAGGCAAGCTCAGCATGTTGGATGATCCATGACAATATGATTTATTTCGGATATCAGAAAACATAACCCATTATGTTGGCTTCCTTGTCCAACGTCAACTCTTTAGCATGTCATATTTTAATGAGTGCTCACAATCATAAAAGATGTCCAAGATAGTGTATTTATATGTGAGAACCTCTCTTTCTTTATCACTTCCTATTAATTGCAACGATGACCAAAAGTATGTTTGCCAACTCCCAACAACTTTATTCATCCTACTCTTTATATGTGAAGTCATCACTCTTCATAAGATCAATATGATCTCTTTATTTCGTTTTACTATTTCTTTTTCTTCTAATTCCCTCAAGATCATAGCAAAACAGCAAAGCCCTTGACTCAACACTAATCTTTATTATATATAGCTCACGGACTCGATTACATAGAGGAATCATAAAGCAAAACTCAAAACTAAATCATACCAAAGCTTTATTCTACTAGATCAAGATATTTCTAAACAGATCGAACTAACTGAAATGGTAAAGATAGGAGTGTGATGGTGATACGATACCGGGGCACCTCCCTCAAGCTTGGCAGTTGCCAAGGGGATTGCCCATACCCATGTGATTATGTCTCCTTTGCTGGTGAAGAGGGTGGTGATGAGGATGGATAGTCGCACATCGAGCGTAGGAGCTCTTCCAGTTTGCGGATAATGCCCTTGAGTGCGATGATATGATCCTTCAACAAAATATTTTCACGTGTGAGATACTTGTTTTATATGCGAGCTAACTCAATCATCTTGAAAGCTTCAATCTCAGTTGGGGTAAAGAGGTCGGGAAGAGGTTGGATGTCTTCTTCTACTTCCGTCGGAGCTTGATCCTCCATAATCATCTTGATCCTATCCTCCTTGTTGGTCTCTCTGGGTCCTTCCCTCTTCAGCTCCATCTTCATCAGCCAAGCATCATTGCCCTCATTGTTGGAGAAGGGTGACGACATGATGCCTAGCCTTGACAAATCTGATAGAAAACGGCTCGAAACAAAGATAGAGGATATTTGCGTGATACGATGGTCAAAACCTTTGGGAGATTATATAATGAATTCTTACCAACCAAAAGAAGTATCGTGCAAGAAAACGGAGTCTAGAGGGCATACAAGGTGCCCACGAGGCAGGGGGCGCGCCCAGGGGGTAGGGTGTGCCCTCCACCCTCGTGGATGCCTAGTGTCCTTCCCGGACTACTTCTTATTTTCCGATTTTCTTAAATATTCCAAAATGGAGAAAAATTGTTGTTAGAACTGTTTTGAAGTCGGTTTACTTACCGTACCACGTACCTATTCCTTTTCAGAGTCTAGAACATTCTGGAAAGTGTCCCTTATGTATTCCTCCAGGGTTACGGTTTCAATAACATTAGTTCCAACATTTATTGGATTACCTGAGATATAATGTTTGATTCTTTGGCCATTCACCACCTTTTGATTCGTGCCTTTGAAATTGTTGATTTTTATGGCACCAGAACGATAGACTTCCTCGATAACGTAAGGGCCTTCCCATTTAAAGAGAAGTTTTCCTGCAAAAAATCTTCAAGAGAGTTGAAAAGCAACACATAATCACCTATATTAAACTCACGCTTGTGTATCCTTTTGTCATGCCATATTTTAACTTTTTCCTTAAATAGTTTGGCATTCTCATAGGCTTGAGTTCTCCATTCATCAAGTGAGGTAATGTCAAATAACCTCTTCTCACCGACAAGTTGAAAATCATAATTGAGCTCTTTAATAGCCCAATATGCCTTATGTTCTAGTTCAAGAGGTAAGTGACATGTTTTTCCGTAAACCATTTTATATGGAGACATACCCATAGGATTCTTATATGCAGTTCTGTAAGCCCATAATGCATCATCAAGTTTCTTGGACCAATTATTTCTAGATCTATTAATAGTATTTTGCAAAATTAATTTAAGCTCTCTGTTACTCAGCTCTACTTGGCCACTAGACTGTGGGTGATAAGGAGATGCAATTCTATGATTAACATCATACTTAGCAATCATTTTACGAAAAGCACCATGAATAAAATGTGAACCACCATCAGTCATTAAGTATCTAGGGACTCCAAACCTTGGAAAATAACTTCTTTAAGCATCTTAATAGAGGTGTTATGATCAGCACTACTAGTTGGAATAGCTTCTACCCACTTAGTAACGTAATCAACAACAACTAAAATGTGTGTATACCCATTAGAGGGAGGAAATGGTCCCATATAATCAAAGCCCCAAACATCAAATGGTTCAATAACAAGAGAATAATTCATAGGCATTTCTTGACGTCTACTAATGTTACCAATTCTTTGACATTCATCACAAGACAGGACAAACTTACGGGCGTCCTTAAAGAGAGTAGGCCAATAAAAACCAAATTGCAATACCTTATGTGCAGTTATATCTCCAGCGTGGTGTCCTCCATATACCTCGGAGTAACACTTGCGTAGGATCTGTTCATGTCCATGCTCAGGTACATAACGTCTAATAACACCATTTACTCCTTTATAAAAGTGCGGGTCATCCCAGAAGTAATGTCTTAAATCATAGAAAAACTTTTTCTTTTGCTGATATGTGAAACTAGGTGGTATGAATTTAGCAACAATATAATTAGCATAATCAGCATACCATGGAGCAGTACAGGAAGCATTTATGACAGCTAATTGTTCATCAGGAAAGCTATCATCAATAGGTAGTGGGTCATCAAGAATATTCTAACCTAGACAAGTTGTCTGCAATGGGGTTCTCAGCTTCCTTTCTATCAACAATATGTAAATCAAATTCTTGTAGAAAGAGAACCCATATCATAAGTCTAGGTTTAGCATCTTTCTTTTCCATAAGATATTTAATATCAGCATGATGAGTGTGAATAGTCACTTTAGAATCAACAATATAAGGTCTAAACTTATCACAAGCAAATACAACTGCTAAAAATTCTTTTCAGTAGTAGCATAATTTTTCTGAGCATTGTCTAGAGTTTTACTAGCATATTGAATACCATTTAGTTTCTTATCAACTCTTTGTCCTAGAACAGCACCTATGGCATAATCACTAGCATCACACATAATTTCAAAGGGTAAATTCCAATCAGGTGGCTGAACAATAGGTGCAGAAACCAAAGCTTTCTTAAGTATTTCAAATGCTTCCACACAATCATCATCAAAGACAAAAGGAATATCTTTTTGTAATAGATTGATCAGAGGCCTAGAGATTTTAGAAAAGTCCTTAATGAACCTCCTATAAAAACCAGCATGACCAAGGAATGTCCTTGGGACACGACATCTTTTCAATAGAATCAACTTTAGCTTTATCAACTTCAATACCTCTCTCAGAAATTTTGTGTCCCAAAACAATGCCTTCATTTACCATAAAGTGGCACTTTTCCCAATTCAAGACAAGACTAGTGTCTTCGCATCTTCACTTACTATCAGCAACGAGATAAATTATACCTGCCTCTAGGAGCATTAGTAATTCCTTTCTTACCACTTCCTTCATCTTAAGATTTAATCATCGTTGGTGATCAATAACGGGTTTGGTGTATTCCTCCAATTTTATTTTGTGTTGACGTAGAGTGGGACTAATACCCTTAAGATCATCAAGAGTATATCCAATAGCAGCACGGTGCTTCTTCAGAGTTTTCACTAATCTCTCCTCTTCCTACTCTAAAAGGTTAGCACTAATAATAACAGGATATATCTTCTTTTCATCAAGATAAGCATATTTAAGAGTATTAGGTAATGGTTTGAGCTCAAACACGGGATCACCCTTGGGTGGAGGAGGATCCCCTATAATTTCAACTGGCAAGTTGTGTTTTAAAATTGGTCCCTGTTTAAAGAATACTTCATCTATTTCCCTTCTTTCATTCATGAACATATCATTTTCATGGTCTAGCAAGTATTGTTCTAAAGGATCATTAGGAGGCACGGCAATAGAAGCAAGACCAATAATTGCATCCTTACTAGGCAGTTCTTTATCATGGGGTTGTCTACAAAATTTAGCAAAATTAAACTCATGAGTCATATCATCCAAACCAATTCTAACAATATCCTTTTCGCAATCTATCTTAGCATTAACAGTACTCAAGAAGGGTCTACCAAATATAATGGGACAAAAGCTATCTTGTGGGGAACCAAGAACAAGAAAATAAGCAGGATATTTAACTTTCCCACACTAGACTTCAACATCTCTAACAATCCCAACTGGTGATATAGTATCTCTATTGGCAAGCTTAATTGTGACATCTATTTCTTCTATCCCAGCAGGTGCAATATCATGCATAATTTCTGTATACAAGGAATAAGGTATTGCACTAGCACTAGCACCCATATCACATAAGCCGTGATAACAATGATCTCCTATTTTAACAAAAATAACAGGCATGCCTACAACAGGTCTATGTTTATTCTTAGAATCTGGTCTAGCAATTCTAGCAGCTTCATCACAGAAGTAAATAACATGCCCATCAATATTATCAGCCAAGAGATCTTTAACCATACAAATGCTAGGTTCAACTTTAATTTGCTCAGGTGGTGTAGGTGTTTTAGTATTACTCTTACGAACCACAGTTTAAGCTTTAGCATGATCTTTTATCCTAACAGGGAAAGGTGGTTTCTCAATATAAGTAGTAGGGACAATAGGATCATTATAAGTGATAGTCTTTTCTTCAACTTTAATAGGTGCAACTACTTTTACTTCAGTAGGAGGATTATATTTAAACCATTTCTCCTTAGGGAGGTCAACATGAGTAGCAAATGATTCATAGAAAGAAGCTACTATCTCAGAGTCAAGTCCATATTTAGTGCTAAATTCACGGAAGACATTGGTATCCATAAAACATTTAACACAACCAAACTTGGGTGTCATACCTAACTCCTTACCTTTGTTGAAATCCAAATCTTCAGAGTTGCGTTAAATTCTTTCCAATAAATCCCATTTGAATTCAATAGTCTCCATCATAAAAGACCCAACACAATAAGTATCGAGCATGGAGCGATTGTTGAGAGAAAGCCAAGCATAAAAGTTTTGAATAATCATTTCTCTTGAGAGCTCATGATTAGGGCATGAATATAACATTTACTAAAGCCTCCCCCAAGCTTGAGCAATGCTTTCTCCTTAGTGGGGCCAAAAATTATATATGTAATTACGATCACGATGAACAAGAAGCATAGGATAAAACTTCTGATGAAATTCCAATTTCAATCGGTTGTAGTTCCATGATCCCATTTCATCACATAGCCTAAACCATGTCAATGCCTCTCCCTTCAAAGATAAAGGGAAGACCTTCTTCTTGATAACATCTTCGGGCATACCTGCAAACTTAAATAATCCACAAACTTCATCCACATAGATTAGGTGCAAGTCGGGATGCAATGTTCCATCTCCTGTAAAAGGATTAGCTAGCAGTTTCTCTACCATACCTGTAGGAATTTCAAAGTAAAGATTTTCAGTAGGTTGAGGATCAACTCTTTGCTCTACTGGTCGGGGTGAAGATACCCAGAACAAGCCCCTCAAAGGATTATTTTCCATAGTAACAAGTGACAGTAAATTTCAGCACACTATATAAATTTTTCCTTACCAAGTTCCACTTACCAAAAGCGATGCGCTCCCCGGCAACGGCACCAGTAAAGAGACTTGATTACCCACAAGTTTATGGGATCTATCGTAGTCCTTTAGATAAGTAAGAGTGTCGAACCCAAAGAGGAGCAGAAGGAAATGACAAGCGGTTTTCAGTAAGGTATTCTCTGCAAGCACTGAAATTATCGGTAATAGATAGTTTTGTGATAAGGTAATTTGTAATGGGTAACAAGCAATGAAAGTAAATAAGGTGCAGAAAGATGGCCCAATCCTTTTTGTAGCAAAGTACAAGCCTGGACAAGTTCTTATATGATAAAAGCTCTCCCGAGAACACATGGGTATTATCGTCAAGCTAGTTTTCATCACGCTCATATGATTCGCGTTCGTTACTTTGATAATTTGGTATGTTGGTGGACCGGTGCTTGGGTACTGCCCTTTCTTGGACAAGCATCTCACTTATGATTAACCCCTATTGCAAGCATCCGCAACTACAAAAGAAGTATTAAGGTAAACCTAACCATAGCATGAAACATATGGATCCAAATCATCCCCTTACGAAGCAACACATAAACTAGGGTTTAAGCTTCTGTCACTCTAGCAACCCATCATCTACTTATTACTTCCCAATGCCTTCCTCTAGGTTCAAACAATGGTGAAGTGTTGTGTAGTCGACGTTCATATAACACCACTAGAGGAGAGACAACATACATCTCATCAAAATATTGAGCGAATACCAAATTCACATGACTACTTATAGCAAGACTTCTCCCATGTCCTCGGGAACAAACGTAACTACTCACAAATCATATTCATGTTCATAATCAGAGGGGTATTGATATGCATTAAGGATTTGAATATATGATCTTCCACCGAATAAACCAACTAGCATCAACTACAAGGAGTAATCAACACTACTAGCAACCCTCAGGTACCAATATGAGGTTTTGGTACAAATATTTCATACAAGAGATGAACTAGGGTTTGAGAGGAGATGGTGCTGGTGAAGATGTTGATGGAGATTGACCCCCTTCCGATGAGAGGATCGATGGTGATGATTTTCCCCTCCCGGAGGGAAGTTTCCCTGGCAGAACAGCTCGACCGAAGCCCTAGATTGGTTCCGCCAAGGTTCCGCCTCGTGGCGGCGGAGTTTCGTCCCATAAGCTTGCTTATGATTTTTTTCCAGGGTAAAAGACTTCATATAGCACAAGATGGCCACCGGAGGGCTGCCAGGGGGCCCACGAGGCAGGGGGCGCGCCCCAGGGGGGCCGCGCCCCCCACCCTCGTGGACAGGCTGTGGGCGCCCTGGCGTTGATTCTTTCGCTAGTATTTTTTATTAATTCCAAAAATGACTTTCGTGGAGTTTCAGAACTTTTGGAGTTGTGCAGAATAGGTCTCTAATATTTTCTCCTTTTCCAGCCCAGAATCCCAGTTGCCGGCATTCCCCCTCTTCATGCAAACCTTGTAAAATAAGAGAGAATGGGCATAAGTATTGTGATATAAAGTGTAACAACAGCCCATAATACAATAAATATCGATATAAAAGCATGATGCAAAATGGACGTATCAGGGGGGCATGGATTTCTTCTTCCTCCACTTCCTCGTCATCCTCGGCGGCTGAGGAATGAGTCTCGGCGTCTCCGGACGTCACGTCTGAAGCACCCTTATGACGGGGGTCACCTCTGGTCCCCTTGGCCTTCTTCTCTGGTGCTTGATAGGGCGCCAAAATCAGCATCTTCGTCAGAAGTGGAATTGTTGGGTCTTCGGGCAGTGGAGCCGGGCAGTGAATCCGCTCCACCTTCTTTGTCCAGCCCTGAGAGAATCAGTAGGGAGGCTTAGGCTTCTTCCTTGAATATGCAAGTAAAGGATATACCTTGAAAACATGAAAAAACTTACCGGACTAGCGGATGGGCCAAGTCGTGCCCACGGTCCTCGGCCGTGTCCGGCCATGTCTTGCTGGACTTGAAAAGCACCTTCCAGATGTCTTCGTGTGTAGTGCCTAAGAACTGCAGCAAGGTCTGGTACTTAGCCGGATCAAACTCCCACAAATGGCAAGCCCGGCTTTGGCATGGAAGGATCCGGCGAACTAGCATCACCTAGATCACACTGACAAGCTTGATGTTCTTGTCCACCATGCTCCTGATGCGCGTCTGAAGCACTGTCAGCTCGTCCAACAAAGACCAGTCCAGGTGCTTCTCTGGCCAGGAGGTGAGCCGCATTGGGGGTCCGGACCGGAATTCGGGAGCCGCGGCCCAGGTGGTGTTGCGCGGCTCTGTGACGTAGAACCACTGCTGTTGCCACCCTTTGAAGGTCTCCATGAAGGTACCTATTGGCCATGTGACGTTGGGCATCTTGCTCACCATGGCACCTCCGCACTCTGCATGTTGGCTACCCACCACCTTCGGCTTCACATTGAAGATGTTCAGCCACAATCCGAAGTGGGGTGGGATGTGGAGGAAAGCCTCGCACACGACAATGAATGCCGAGATGTTGAGGAAAGAATTTGGGGCTAGATCATGAAAATCTAGCATGTAGTAGAACATGAGTTCACGGATGAATGGGTGGGGAGGAAATCCCAGCCCGCGTACAAAGTGAGAGATGAATACTACCCTCTCATGGGGCTCCGGGGTGGGGACGATCTATCCCTTGGCCGGAAGCCGATGGGCGATTTCCTTGGCCAAATATCCGGCCTCCCGGAGCTTCATAGTGTCCTTCTCCTTAATGGAGGATGCCATCCACTTGCCCTGCACTCCAGATCCGGACATGGTTGGAGTGCTTTCTTGGGGCGGAAAAGATGAGAACTTGGGCGCTAGAGCTCGAGAATGGGGGAAGTAGAGAGAGAAGGCATGGGTGAATGGGGTGAATCCTTATACCTTTATAAAGGCAGTGAATATCAAACGCCTCCCGAATCGCCCTAAAAACTCGCTTATTCCCAAGGGCCATGCAAACAATACGGTAGGATTACCCACGCCCGTATTGATGAGAATCCCGCAATAAGGGGACATGATCTCTGCTTTGACAAGATGTACCAATGAAACCGCATCTCGAAATATGGGGTGACATGCTAGAAAACGGTTCAAAATAATGGTCGGGCGGCGACGTGATGTCACACTAAAAAAATCAGCGGATTGGACTCGTGAAATATTGTACTCTCTACGGTTGTGTGTGGAATTTGTTTTGCAGAGCTAGACACGATTCTTGTGTTCGAAGACTATTTTGGAGTATTCGGAGAAGGAACCCATCTTGCAATGCCGAAGACAATCTGTGCACCGGACACCTCATCATTGAAGCCTGGTTCAGGGGCTACTGAGGGAGTCCTGGATTAAGGGGTCCTCGGACGGCCGGACTATGTAGCATGGGCCAGACTGTTGGGCTGTGAAGATACAAGACCGAAGACTCTCTCCCGTGTCCAGATGGGACTCTCCATGGCGTGGAAGGCAAGCTTGGCGACCGGATATGAAGATTCCTTTCTCTGTAACCGACTTTGTACAACCCTAGTCCCCTCCGGTGTCTATACAAACTGGAGGTCTTAGTCCATAGAGGCAATCACAATCATAATCATACAGGCTAGACTTCTAGGGTTTTAGCCATTATGATCTCGTGGTAGATCAACTCTTGTAATACTCATATTCATCAAGATCAATCAAGCAGGAAGTAGGGTATTACCTCCATAGAGAGGGCCCGAACCTGGGTAAACATCATGTCCCCCGCTTCCTGTTACCATCAACCTTAGACGCACAGTTTGGGACCCCCTACCCGAGATCCACCAGTTTTGACACCGACAATTATTACATGAGAGCGTCACGAGCGGAGACCTTCACAGGCCGGAGCCTTGCTTCATGGGTAGAACTTCTGGAGGTGTTGGATGTTCCAGGAGTTATGGATGGGGATCCCGTCCTGTGTCTCCAGGCGCGGGCACTGGGCCTAGAGACACGGGCAATCCTAAACGGGCCCTCCCACATCGGAGAGACCTTGTGCGGCCCTTCCTTGGAGAGCACCTGCCTCCGGACGAGATCACCCGCCTCGAGCGTC
Organism: Triticum aestivum; assembly: GCF_018294505.1. Taxonomy (NCBI): domain Eukaryota; kingdom Viridiplantae; phylum Streptophyta; class Magnoliopsida; order Poales; family Poaceae; genus Triticum; species Triticum aestivum. The sequence goes on along the minus strand of NC_057801.1, from coordinate 124,362,522 downwards.
CTGGGGTGGACGCTGCGCCAATGGTACCGCCACAGCGCCTACTGGTACCTTGCCGCTTGGAGTGAAGCTTGACGGCGGCATTCCTCCCCCAGCACGAGATCCATCCCCCGCGTGGCATCCTGGCATGCATCGTCGAACGCCAGGACCCGTGTGGAGTGATGCTTGACCTCATGTGGGAGAACCGCTTCAGCTCTGTAGACGAGGAAGAACGGTGTCTCGCTTGTCGGCTCGGTCGTTGTGGTGTGGATGGACCACAACACGGACTGGAGCTCGTCGAGCCAGCCCCTGCCGCGGGCCTCGAGCTTCTTCTTGAAGGTGATTGCGTTGAGGCCTCTTAAGACCTCTGCATTGGCGTGCTCAGTCTGACTGTTTCTCCTGGGGTCTACCACTGAGGCGTAGCAAATCTGCATTCCAAGGTTAGCACAGTATCGTTTGAAAAGGTTGCTAGTGAACTGTGAGCCATTGTTGGTGATGATGTGATTAGGAACTCCAAACCGGCTCACGAGGACCTTGATGAACTTGGCGGCTGAGCTGGCCGGGATGGTGTGGACAGCTTCTACCTCCGCCACTTGGTGAACTTGTTGATGGTGACATAGAGGTAGCGGTAGCCCACTGGCACTCGGGGGAATGGCCCCAAGATGTCCATCCCCTAGACCACGAACATCCACGTGAGCGGGATAGTCTGGAGGCCTTGCGCGGGCTGGTGGATCTGCTTGGCATGGAACTGGCAGGCCTCGCAGGACCGCACCAGTTCGGTGGCGTCGTTGAGTGTTGTGGGCCAATAGAACTCACTGCAGAACACCTTGCCCACGAGGGTGCATGACGAAGAGTGGTGTCCGTTGTCCCCACCATGTATGTCGGTCAGCAGCTCGAGCCCCTACACCCTGGAGATGCATCGCAAAGAAACATCATTGAGAGAGTCCTGGATTAAGGGGTCCTCAGAGAGCCGGACTATATACATGGTCTGGACTGTTGGGCTATCAAGATACAAGATAGAAGACTTCGTATCGTGTCCGGATAGGACTCTGATACGTCTCCAACGTATCTATAATTTTCGATTATTCCATGCTATTATATTACCTATTTTGGATGTTTATGGGCTTTACTTTACACTTTTATATCATTTTCGGGACTAACCTACTAACCGGAGGACCAGCCCGTATTGCTGTTTTTTTGCCTATTTCAGTGTTTCAAAGAAAACGAATATCAAACGGAGTCCAAACGGAATGAAACCTTCGGGAGCGTGATTTTTGGAACGAACGTGATCCAGAGGACTTGGAGTGCAAGTCAAGAAGCTTCCGAGGCGGCCACGAGGGTGGAGGGCGCGCCCCCTACTGTGCATGGCCCCCTATCTCGTGGGCCCCTCGGGCGTCCACCAACGTACTTCTTCCTCCTATATATACCCACGTACCCCGAAAACATCAGGGGCGACCACGAAAAGCTATTTCCACCACCGTAACCTTCTGTATTCACGAGATCCCATCTTGGAGCCTTCATCAGTGCTCCGTCGGAGGGGAAATCGACCACGGAGGGCTTCTACATCAACACCATAGCCTCTCCGATGAGTTGTGAGTAGTTTACCATAGACCTTCGGGTCCATAGTTATTAGCTAGATGGCTTCTTCTCTCTCTTTGAACCTCAATACCATGTTCTCCTCGATCTTCTTGGAGATCTATTCGATGTAACTCTTTTTGCGTTGTGTTTGTCGAGATCCGATGAATTGTGGGTTTATGATCAAGTTTATCTATGAGAAATATTTGAATCTCCTCCGAATTCTTTTATGTATGATTAAGTTATCTTTGCAAGTCTCTTCGAATTGTCAGTTTGGTTTGGCCTACTAGATTGATCTTTCTTGCAATGGGAGAAGTGCTTAGCTTTGGGTTCAATCTTGCGGTGTCCTTTCCCAGTGACAGCAGGGGCAGCAAGGCACGTATTGTATTGTTGCCATCAAGGATAAAAAGATGGGGTTTATATCATATTGCATGAGTTTATCCCTCTACATCATGTCATCTTTCTTAATGTGTTACTCTGTTCTTATGAACTTAATACTCTAGATGCATGCTGGGTAGCGGTCGATGTGTGGAGTAATAGTAGTAGATGCAAGCAGGAGTCGGTCTACTTGTCACGGACGTGATGCCTATATACATGATCATGCATAGATAATCTCATAATTGTTCCCTTTTCTATCAATTGCTCGACGGTAATTTGTTCACCCACCGTAATACTAATGCTATCTCGAGAGAAGCCACTAGTGAAACCTATGACCCCCGGGTCTATCTTTTATCATATAAGCTTTCAATCTAATTTTATTTGCATCTTTACTTTTCCAATCTATATTATAAAATACCAAAAATATATTTATCTTATCATATTATCTCTATCAGATCTCACTTTCGCAAGTGGCCGTGAAGGGATTGACAACCCCTTTATTGCGTTGGTTGCGAGTTCTTTGTTTGTTTGTGTAGGTGTGTGGGCCTTGTGAGGAGCCTCCTACTGGATTGATACCATGGTTCTCAAAAACTGAGGGAAATACTTATGCTACTGTGCTGCATCACCCTTTCCTCTTCAAGGAAAACCAATGCAAGCTCAAGACGTAGCAAGAAGGATTTCTGGCGCCGTTGCCAGGGAGGTCTTCGCTCAAGTCAAGACATACCAAGTACCCATCACAAACTCATCTCCCTCGCATTTACATTATTTGCCATTTGCCTCTCGTTTTCCTCTCCGCCACTTCACCCTTACCGTTTTATTCGCCCTCTCTTTCCCAATCATCTTCTCTCTCTTTTGCTTGCCTTTTTCTGTTTGCTTGTGTGTTGGATTAATTGTTGCCATGGCGCAAGATAATACCAAATTGTGTGATTTCTCCAATACCAATAATAATGATTTCCTTAGTACTCCGATTGCTCCTCTTAATGATGTTGAGTCTTGTGAAATCAATGCTGCTTTGCTGAATCTTGTTATGAAAGATCAATTCTCCGGCCTTCCTAGTGAAGATGCCACTACCCATCTAAACAACTTTGTTGATTTGTGTGAGATGCAAAAGAAAAAAGATATCAATAATAATATTGTTAAATTGAAGTTATTTCCATTTTCACTTAGAGATCGTGCTAAAGTTTGATTTTCGTCTTTGCCAAAAAATAGTATTGATTCTTGGAACAAGTGCAAAGATGCTTTTATCTCTAAGTATTTTCCTCCCGCTAAGATCATCACTCTTAGAAACGATATTATGAATTTTAAACAACTTGATCATGAGCATGTTGCCCAATCTTGGGAAAGAATGAAATTGATGATTCACTGTTGCCCTACTCATGGTTTGAATTTATGGATGATCATACAAAAAATTTATGCCGGATTGAATTTGCTTCTAGAAATCTTTTAGATTTGGCCATGGGAGGCAATTTTATGGAAATCACCTTAGGAGAAGCTAAAAAACTCCTTGATAATATCATGGCTAATTATTCTCAATGGCACACCGAACGATCTACTAGTAAAAAAGTGCATGCTATAGAAGAAATTAATGTTTTGAGTGGAAAGATGGATGACCTTATGAGATTGTTTGCTACTAAGAGTGCTTCTATTGATCCCAATGATATGCCTTTATCTACCTTTATTGAGAATAATGATTTATCTATGGATGTAAATTTTGTTGGTAGGAATAATTTTGGCAACAATGCTTATAGAGGAAACTTTAATCCTAGACCGTTCCCTAGTAATTCCTCTAATAATTATGGAAATTCCTACAATAATTCTTATGGTAATTTTAATAGATTGCCCTCTGATTTTGAGAATAGCGTGAAAGAATTTATGATCTCTCAAAAGAATTTTAATGCCTTGCTTGAAGAAAAATTGCTTAAAGTTGATGATTTAACTAGCAACATTGATAGACTCTCGCTTGATGTTGATTCTTTGAAACTTAGATCTACCCCTCCTAAGCATCATATCAATGGGTCTCTCAAAGCTATGAGAAGTTCCATTGACGAGTGCGAAGAAAGAACTGCTAGATTGTGTGCTAAGAAAGATTGCTTTATAAAGGCGTGTTCTTCTAGTTTCCATGAAAATAATGATGAAGATTGAGGGAGTCCTGGATTAGGGGGTGTCCGGATGGCCGGACTAAGACCTTTGGCCGGACTCCTGGACTATGAAGATACAAGATTGAAGACTCCGTCCCGTGTCCGGATGGGACTTTCCTTGGCGTGGAAGGCAAGCTTGGCGATACGATATGAAGATCTCCTCCCATTGTAACTGACTCTGTGTAACCCTAGCCCTCTCCGGTGTCTATATAAACCAGAGAGTTTTAGTCCGTAGAACGAACAACAATCATACCATAGGCTAGATTCTAGGGTTTAGCCACTCCGATCTCATGGTAGATCTACTCTTGTACTACCCATATCATCAATATTAATCAAGCAGGAGTAGGGTTTTACCTCCATCGAGAGGGCCCATACCTGGGTAAAAACATCGTGTCCCTTGTCTCCTGTTACCATCCGCCTAGACGCACAGTTCGAGACCCCCTACCCGAGATCCATCGGTTTTGACACCGACATTGGTGCTTTCATTGAGAGTTCCTCTGTGTCGTCGCCTTTTAGGCCCGATGGCTTCTTCGCTCGTCAACTGCGACGCGGTCCGGGATGAGACTTTTCTCCCCGGATAGATCTTGGTATTCGAAGGCTTCACACTGCGGGCTGACTCGTTCGGCCATCTGGAGCAGATTGAGAGCTATGCCCCTGGCCATCAGGTCAGGTTTGGAATCTTGAACTACACGGCCGACATCCGCGGGGACTTGATCTTCGACGGATTCGAGCCACAACCGGGCGTGCCGCACTGTCATGATGGGCATGATTTAGCTCTGTCATCGAACAACGCCCAGAGCGTCGCTCAGGTGTCCGCTCCGACCATTAGCTCGGAGCCCACTACGCCAGTAGGGGACGAACGGTTAGACGCCACCCCGGAAACTACAATCTCTACTGCGATAGAGACGGATACCAGCCTAGTCCCTCGCAAGGCCCGTGACTCCGAGGTCCCGGACTCCGATCCGGACTCCGTAAATCCTGCACCTCTCCCGGTTAAGCCCGATTGGGCTCCGGTCATGGAGTTCACCGCCGCGGATGTCTTTCAGCACTCACCTTTCGGTAACATCCTGAATTCATTAAAATCTATCTCTTTGTCAAGAGGGCCTTTGCCGAACTACGGCCCACACGGTTGGGATGCGGACGGCGAAGAAATTTGTAGCCCACCCAGCACCCACTTCGTAGCCACTGTCGACGATTTAACCGACATGCTAGACTTCGACTTCGAAGATATCAACGGTATGAATGCCGATACGGAGATGATCAAGAACCAGCACCTATAGGGCTCCGGAAAAACACCTCATCATGCGATGTATACATGGTGGACACACGCAACAGAAACGATTACGAGGACCAAAAGGATGCGGCCAGAGATCGCTCCCCCGAGAAACAATCAAAGCGGCGGCGTAAGCGCAAGGCCAAGCCCCACCTCGACAAAAACCCATGCATAGAGCAGGGCGACTCAACGAGCGATGAACATGCCGTCGAGCATCCGTCCAAGCAGGGCGGACAATCCGAACAACCAACCCCCGGGAAGGATAATAGCCCGGACGACCTCACACCAGACAAATTGCTGGAACATCAGAACCTCCACCAAAGGCTCATCGCCACTGCATGTAGCCTGAAAAAGCAGAAGCGAAGGCTCAAGACAGCGAAGGATGCACTCAGGATCAGATGGGGCAAGGTACTCAATACCGCACACAAGTACGGCAATAGTCGCCACACCAAGAGCTATCCGAAGCGGAAACTACTACCGGAATTTGACGAAGAGGCCATAAAGCCCCCACAGTCAAAAAATAAGGACGCGACAAGGTCGGATAGATGACCCTACGATCAATCTCACGCGTCAAAAGATGCCACACTCAATATAGCACGCGATCGGTCCAAGACTGGCCCTACCAGATCCATCTATAGGCCAAGAAAGCAAGCTCCAATAAGTGATGCAACGCAAAAAAATACCCGAAAATCGCGGCACGCCTAAATACAGGGGCGCCGCACACCCCCTATGTTTTACTGATGAGGTGCTGGATCATGAATTCCCAGCCGGATTCAAGCCAGTGAACATAGAACCGTACGACAGAACAACAGACCCTGGAGTCTGGATCGAGGACTACATCCTCCACATACACATGGCCAGAGGAGACGACCTCCACGCCATAAAATACTTACCCCTTAAGCTCAAAGGGACAGCCCGGCATTGGCTTAAAAGCCTCCCCGAGAACACCATGGGAAGTTGGGCAGTGCTTGAGGATGCTTTCCGGGCAAATTTTCAAGGGACCTATGTCCGGCCCCTAGATGTAGACGATCTGAGCCATATAACTCAGCAGCCCGGAGAGTCAGTGCGGAAGCTCTGGAACAGATTCTATATCAAAAAGAATCAGATAGTCGACTGTCCAGACGCGGAGGCCCTAGCAGCTTTCAAACATAGCATCCGAGACGAATGACTCGCCAGACACCTCGGCCAAGAAAAGCCGCGAACAATGGCCGCGTTAACAAGCCTCATGACCCGCTTCTGTGCAGGAGAGGATAGCTGGTTGGCAAGAAGCAGCACCAGCGACCCGAATACGTCCGAACTCAGAGATGGGAACGGGAAGCCGCGCCGTAACAAAGAACCACGCCGGATAAAGGACAAAAGCCCGATGAGCACGGCAGTAAACGCCGGATTCAAAAGCCCTCGGCAAAATCAGAAAAAGATGCCCCCCAAAGAAGATAGAGACGAGCTATCCAACCTCAACAAAATTTTGGACAAAATATGTCAAATCCACAGCACTCCGGGGAGACCTGCAAACCATACCCACCGAGATTGTTGGGTCTTTAAGTAGTCCAGCAAGCTCAATGCCGAACACAAGGGGCTCAACACATCAAGCGAAGATGACAATGCACCCCACGAGCAGATCACCAGAGAACAAAAGAAGTTCCCACAAGAAGTCAAGACAGTAAATCTACTTCATGCGACAAAGAAGAATAGAACGGCACCTACAACGAGATGCGCCGTACAGCCAGCCCCAGAGCAGCAACCCCACTGCTTGTTACAAACAATCACCTTTGATCATCTGAATTACTCTAGAGGAGACCATAACGCAGGCTGCACTGCCTTGGTCTTAAATCCAATCATTAACGGACTCCAATTTACAAACGTCCTTATGGACGGCGGCAGCGACTTGAACCTGTTGTATCAGGACACAGTCCGCAAACTCAGGGTACACCCAGTCGCAATCCACCTCGGCAACACTTCCTTTCAAGGAGTAACGCCAGGTTCGGATACCCCAAGTATGGGTTCCCTTACATTAGAAGTCACGTTCGGATCACCCGACAACTTCCGAAGCGAAAAGCTAACATTCCACATCGCCCCATTCGTAAGTCGCTATCAAGCGCTACTGGGACGTGAAGCTTTCGCCCGCTTTAACACAATACCGCACTACGCATCCCTTACACTTAAAATGCCCGGTCCAAAGGGCATCATCTCATTACAAGGGAACATAAATTGACCCCCAAAGTACGGGCAGGGGTGCGGTTGCCTAGGCAGCCGCCCACAAATCCAGCCCTACTACCCCGGACACGCCTCGACGAGTCCGGCGTCAACATGCTTAAATTACCGCATACCCTAGTGCAAGGGGCTCCGTGTGCTCACGCCCGGAGACAATACGGCCCAACTCTGGCTCCAACTATATTTTGTTTATTTCGATATAGATTTCTCGCACGCTTATTTTTTTTACTAAGTTCCTCTCTTTCACAGACAAGCATCGTGCTACGCCCGTCCAGGATACGGCAAGACGGAGACACGGGCGCAGACGTGCAGCAGGGACCCGTTCCAAGGATTCTCTTCAGATTAAGACCCTGCATAAACCTTTTTTACGGTCTCTTGTTGATAACATCCCCCGGTTTTCTCTATAGCCGAGGAGGAGGCTGGCGTCTTGGCATGTGGCCACGTCAGAATTTTTTTGCATGTACCTGGACACTAGGGGCTTTTTTACCAAGGGCTCTATTTCGGCCCGTCTTCATAAAGACCGAACACCTTAGGGGGTGTTCGGCGTCGCAAGTTTGGCCCTATATGCACTAGCTCTGAATCATGTCTTTGGTCAAATGTTGGGTTTGCCGAACTCTTGTGTTTTGCTGCCTTACGTTCCGTTATATCGGCTAACGTGGCACCAGGAGAACTACTGCGATTGTGCCCCGGTTCAGCCGGGTGAGCACCTCAGTAGAGAAAGCCGAAAACTGACTGTCATGATATAGCGAGAGACTAGTAAACCACTCGATGACTTTCGGAATCTTTAGGATTCCCCCGCATTAACGAAGGGCCGCTTCCCGGTCAGGCACACTCGCGCCCCGAATTCGGGCGAGCGCGGTGCCCCTAGGGGCTATTCAGTAGTCCCACTGTCAAACTCCTATGGCTAAGTGAAAGTGATAAAGCATTATAGTCCGGTTGCCTAGTTCGCCGCGCTACCACCTCCTTTATAGGACCAAGACGTTGGATTAAGTGTGAACAGACGCCTTTTTGTGAACACCCCCGCATTCTATGCATGGGGGCTGAAGCCAACGACTGCCATCTTTCAGTTTACATACAAATATATACATTAAACGGCCGCACAGGAGGTATCATGATTCTTGCAAGCACAAGTATAAAAAAGTTTTTTTCATAAAAACACAATTCGTCTTACAAATAGTATAAGCTATTCGAACACAACATCCTTCAAGCAATGCGACTCTATTATACAAGCGCCAGGAAGAACTTCCTCAAAATAGTGCTTGGCAGGTACTCGGCTTTCGTCCGAATCTTGGGACGCAACAATACTGGCCTTCATATCTGCCCAGTATGTCTTGACATGGGCAAGAGCCATTTGTGCTCCCTCTATGCACGCCGACCTCTTCATTGCATCAGCATGCGGCACCGAACCAAGAAATTGCTGCACCAAGCCAAAATATCTCTTCGGCTCTGGCTTCTCCGGCCACAGACGACTCGCAACAAATTTCATGGCGAGTCCAGATAATCTGTTCAGCTCCGCCCAGGCGGCTAAACGGTCGGAGACTGACAGTGGGCGCTCTGGATTGTGGTACTGCGACCAAAAAAGCTCTTCCAATTTATGGTCACCTCGGCTGCGGAAGTGTTCGGTCGCGTCCGCCGCACTTGCGGCCAAATCCAGATAAGCGTTGTCCGAACTCCACTGCTGGTCTAATGGAGCATACTTAGGGTCTCCGAACTTCATCCGCGGCATATAAGGCTTTCCAGCCGTGATATCTCTGGCCTGACGCAACTCCTCCTTCATCGCTCTCATGGCAGAGCGAGTATCCTTGGATTTGGCCGTGATCTTTTCAAGATCCTTCTGTGCCGCCCTATCTTCTTGCTCAAGCAATCTACAGCGGTTGGTAGCATCCCTCAATTCTATGGACATCTCGGCCATTTCCTTCTTGCTCTGGCAGTGAACAGCCTGTTCGGCTTTTAGCTCTTCAGCCGCTTTCACGACAGCCGCATCACTTTTCCTTGCTTGCTCCTTGGCTCGGGCAAGTTCCGCCCGAAGGTTCTCCACGGCAGCAGCACCATCTACATCAAGTATATATATAAGGCCCGAGCATCAAGCTCCTATTCCTGGGTGTCTTTTGAACATACCTTGAGCCTCGTCTAGCCGCTTATTCACAAGCGCGATGTCGGCATCGGCCACGTCAAGTTGCCGCTTTAGTTCGGCAGATTAACCAGTCCGGCTAGCCACCGAGCGCCTCGCCACCTTCATGGAATAAGCGACTTATTATACCTGGGATTATGATCCTCTATGCGCCGTCACTCGTGACGACACACAGAGTCTCAGGGGCTACCATTCATACAGGGCACATTTAATATGCGGCTCTACCAAAAGGTACACCTTTTTACATACCTCAAAGCCTGTTAGTAAACTCCTGGCAGCTTCGTACTATCCGCGTTCTGCGGATGAAATCCTTACAATCACCGTATCCATCAACATACGATGTTCTTCCGAGATGGACGCCCTACCAAGCAGATCCTTGAGCACCTCCTCCGGCGCGCAAGAGGGTGTCGGACTAGTCTGACGACCTTTCCCAGGGTCCGGACTTGAAAAAGCCCTCCGGGACGATACCTCAGGGTCACCAGCCTTGTAGGACGGGGGAACAAGGGGAGGCGTTTCGCTCTCTATCATCTCTGGACGAAGATCCCCTGAAGATGAGCTCTGCTGAGAAGGGTTGAGATCCGAACTGCAAGATAATGCTTCGGTTATTTTCCTCGGGAATAAAACATGAATGTGATTCATTATGGAACCCCTCCCCTCACTTACGCCTCGGGGGAGAGCGGGTCCCCTTTAGGGGGCGATTCGGCTGAAGCATCCACCGGTGCCGAACCCTCTGACGAAAATGTATTTCCCTGTTTTGAGGTTATCACCTCCGGGTCTTCAGAGGCAGTCCTTTTCTTCCCCTGGTCGGGAGAATTTTCGATTCTTCCCTTCCTGACGGCCTCCTTCATGGAGGCGGTAGCTCCTTGGTCCCCCCCTTTTCCCTCCGCCAACGGCGCAGCCTCCAGCATCCTGGTCAGCATAGGATTCGGCACGGTCTCGGGCAAGGGGGCTGGACACCTGATAAGCTTAGCCTTTTCTATCCACTCCTGTTCAAAGGAAACTCTGCTAAAGGGTAGATTTGATAAAAATATGGATGGTATGTGCAAATATGGAGCTACTTACTTTAGCATCTGGGCAGTTGCAGCTCAGACCAGCGTCCTCGGACAGATCCGGACACCTTGCTTGTGATACAAAGAACAATTTGTACATCTCCATGGGCGTCATTCCCATGAAGTGTTGTAGGACCCGTGGTCCCTCGGGATTGAATTCCCACAGGCGGAGAGGTCGATGTTTGCAGGGCAGTGTGCGGCGAATCACCATGACTTGCGCCACCACGGTCAGATTGATATCTCTTTCTAGGAGATCTCGAATACGGCCCTGCAGCAAGGGCACGTCTTTCGACGGCCCCCAGATAAGTCCTTCATTAACCCATGATGCCAGCCGTGGTGGGGGACCCGAGCGAAAAGTAGGCGGTGCCACCCATGTGGTGCCCCTAGGGGCTGTGATGTAAAACCAGTCCCATTGCCATAAGCTGAGCTCCTCTTGAAAAGAGCCTTCGGGCCATGGAGCGTCGGCCATCTTGCTTATTATAGCTCCTCCGCACTCAGCGTGCTGCCCCTCGATCATCTTTGGTTCCACCTTGAAGGTTTTTAGCCACAATCCGAAGTGAGGAGTGATATGGAGGAAGGCCTCACACACGACAATGAATGATGAGATTTGGAGGATGGACTCCGGAGCTAAGTCGTGGAACTCTAGCCCGTAATAAAACATGAGCCCCCTCACGAAGGGATCAATCGGGAAGCTTAGCCCCCGAAGGAAGTGAGATGCGAACACCACGCTCTCACCGGGCTAGGGAGTGGGCATGGCCTGCCCTTGAGCAGGCAGCCTATGCGAGATCTCGTCGGTTAGATACCTGGCATCTCTCAGCTTTCGCACATCTTCTTCATAACGGAGGAAGGCATCCACCGGCCTTCAAGGTCAGAGACGGACATCGTCGAAGGTCTGAAGCGCCTAAAACTAGAGCTTTGGGTGTTGGAGCTCGAAGCAAGGGGCGGATTCGATTGGATTGAAAAGAAGGGAGCCGAGCCCTAGTCCCTTTATAAAGGAGTTGAATACCAAGAGCCCTCCCCGTAACCGTTTGAGACTCGCTTTCAATTAGGGAGTCATACCAAAGGCACGGTTGGGTTACCCACACCCGTATTGATGAGAATCCCAGAATAAGGGGACACGATCTCTGCTATGACAAGATGTGCCAAGGAAACCGCCTCGCTAAACGCGCTGAGGTGGAACAATGAAATAAATAGAGATCCTGGCTGTGGCATGATGTCACACCACGGAATACGTCAGCAGATCCGATTAAGACAAATATTATTCTCTCTATGAAGGAATGTGGAACTTATTTTGCAGAGCCGGACACTACCCTGGTGTTCAACATCTTCTGTGAAATATTCGGAGGAGGAACCCGCCTTGCAATGCCGAAGACAACTTGCGCGCCGGACTCGTCGTCATTGAAGCCTGGTTCAGGGGCTACTGAGGGAGTCCTGGATTAGGGGGTGTCCGGATGGCCGGACTCCTGGACTATGAAGATACAAGATTGAAGACTCCGTGCCGTGTCCACATGGGACTTTCCTTGGCATGGAAGGCAAGCTTGGCGATACGATATGAAGATCTCCTCCCATTGTAACCGACTCTGTGTAACCCTAGCCCTCTCCGGTGTCTATATAAACCGGAGAGTTTTAGTCCGTAGAACGAACAACAATCATACCATAGGCTAGATTCTTGGGTTTAGCCACTCCGATCTCGTGGTAGATCTACTCTTGTACTACCCATATCATCAATATTAATCAAGCAGGAGTAGGGTTTTACCTCCATCGAGAGGGCCCGAACCTGGGTAAAAACATCGTGTCCCTTGTCTCCTGTTACCATCCGCCTAGACGCACAGTTCGGGACCCCCTACCCGAGATCCACCGGTTTTGACACCGACAAAGATCTTAAAGTTATTGATGTGTCCCCTATTAGACCTTTGTTTTGCAATATGAATCTTAATAATGATGGGACTGGAGATGAGTCAACTTTAGTTAAAAGGCATCCCAATAATTCGGAGTTTTTAGATCTTGATGCTAAATTGGGATTGGAGAGGTCAAGACTTTAAATAGCATTGAACCCACTATCTTGGATTTCAAGGAATTTGATTATGATAATTGTTCTTTAGAATGTTGTATTTCCTTGTTGCAATCCGTTGTGAATTCTCCTCATGCTTATTGTCAAAATAAAGCTTTTACCAAACATATTGTTGATGCCTTGATGCAATCTTTTGATGAAAAACTTAATTTGGAAGTTTCTATGCCTAGAAATCTTAATGATGAGTGCGAACCTACTATAAAGATTAAAATTAAAGATCATGAGTGTTATGCTTTATGTGATTTGGGTGCTAGTGTTTCCATGATTCCGAAAACGTTATGTGATATTCTAGGTTTCCATGATCTTGATGATTGCTCTTTAAATTTGCACCTTGTGGATTCCACCATTAAAAAGCCAATGGGAAGGATCAATGATGTTCTCATTGTTGCAATAGAAATTTGGTGCCCGTAGATTTTATCATTCTTGATATAGATTGCAATCTTTCTTGTCCTATTATTCTTGGTAGACCTTTCCTTAGAACGATTGGCGCGATTATTGATATGAAGGAAGGGAATATTAGATTCCAATTTACATTAAGGAAATTCATGGAGCACTTTCCAAGAAATAAAATTAAATTACCTTATGAATCTATCATGCGAGCTACTTATGAATCAAGTGTCAAAGATGGCACTACTTAGATCTATCCTCGCTTTTATGCCTAGCTAGGGGCGTTAAACGATAGCGCTAGTTGGGAGGCAACCCAATTTTATTTGTGTTTTTTGTTTTTCTTCCTGTTTAGTAATAAATTTTGCATCTACCTTCTGTTTAGATGTGTTTTCATGTTTTATTTAGTGTTTGTGCCAAGTAGAACCTATAGGATAACCTATGGTGATAGTTAATTTGATTCTGCTGAAGAACAGAAACTTAGCGCTCACGAGAAAAAATTCAATAAATCACAGAAACGTGCTTTTGCGCTGAATCATTTTGCTGTAGATCAATAGACAAATTGCCTAAGACGTCCTATTTTGGTAGGATTTTTGGAGTTCCAGAAGTATTCTAAAGTTACAGATTGCTACAGACTGTTCTGTTTTTGACAGATTCTGCCTTTCGTGTGTTGCTTACTTATTTTGATGCATCTATGGCTAGTATGTAAGGGTATGAACCATAGAGAACTTGGAATACAGTAGGTTTAACACCAATATAAATAAAGAATGAGTTCATTACAGTACCTTATGTGGTGGTTTTTCTTTCTTTCACTAACGGAGCTTATGAGATTTCTTGTTGAGTTTTGTGTTGTGAAGGTTTCAAGTTTTGGGTAAAGATTTGATGGACTATGGAATAAGGAGTGGCAAGATCCTAAGCTTCGGGATGCCCATGGAACCCCAAGATATTCAAGAATAGCCAAAAGCCTAAGCTTGGGGATGCCCCAGGAAGGCATCCCCTCTTTCGTCTTTGTTCATTGGTAACTTTACTTGGAACTATATTTGTATTCACCAGATGATATGTGTTTTGCTTGGAGCGTCTTGTATGATATTAGTCTTTGCCTTTTAGTTTACCACAATAATCCTTGCTGTACACACCTTTTTGTAGAAGACCACTTTATTGGAATTTATTATAACACTCTATGTGCTTCACTTATATCTTTTGAGCTAGATAATTCTTGCTCTAGTGCTTCACTTATATCTTTTAGAGCACGGCGATGGCTTAATTTTGTAGAAATTGTTGATCTCTCTTGCTTCACTTATATTATTTTGAGAGTCTCTTAGAACAGCATGGTATTTGCTATGGTTATAAAATTGGTCCTAGAATGATGGGCATCCAAGTTCGGTATAATAAAAACTATCATAGAAAGTGAATTGGATGCTATGATCAATTTGATACTTGATAATTGTTCTGAGATATAGAGGTGGTGATATTAGAGTCATGCTAGTTGGGTAATTGTGAATTTAAAGAATACTTGTGTTGAAGTTTGTGATTCCCGTAGCATGCACGTATGGTGAACCACTTTGTGATGAAGTTGGAGCACAATTTTATTTATTGATTGTCTTCCTTATGAGTGGCGGTCGGGGACGAGTGATGGTCTTTTCCTACCAATCTATCCCCCTAGGAGCATGCACATAGTACTTTGTTTTCAATGGCTTGTAGATTTTTGCAATAAGTATATGAGTTCTATATGACTATTGTTGAGTCCATGGATGATACGCACTCTCAACCTTCCACCATTGCTAGCCTCTCTTGTGCCGCGCAACTATCGCCGGTACCATACACCCACCATATTCCTTCCTCAAAACAGCCACCATACCTACCTATTATGGCATTTCCATAGCCATTCCGAGATATATTGCCATGCAACTTTCCACCGTTCCATTTATTATGACACGCATCATTATTGTCATATTGGTCTTTGCATGATCATGTAGTTGACATTGTATTTGTGGCAAAGCCACCTCATAATTTTTCATACATGTCACTATTGATTCATTGCATATCCCGGTACATCACCGGAGGCATCTATATAGAGTCATATCTTGTTCTAAGTATCGATTTGTAATCTTGAGTTGTAAATAAATAAAAGTGTGATGATCTTCATTATTAGAGCATTGTCCCAGTGAGGAAAGGATGATGAAGACTATGATTCCCCCACAAGTCGGGATGAGACTTCGGACTTTCTAAAAATAAAAGAGGCCAAATAAGCCCATGAAAAAAAGGCCAAAGAATCCCACCAAAAATAAAAAAAGAGAAGAAAAAAAGAGAGAAAGAAAAATAATAATGAGAGAAAAAGAGAGAAGGGACAATGCAACTATCTCTTTTTCCACACTTGTGCTTCAAAATAGCACCATGGTCTTCATGATAGAGAGTCTCTTATGTTGTCACTTTCATATACTATTGGGAATTTTTCATTATAGAACTTGGCTTGTATATTCCAATGATGGGCTTCCTCTAAATGCCCTAGGTCTTCGTGAGCAAGCAAGTTGGATGCACACCCACTTAGTTTCTTTTGTTGAGCTTTCATACATTTATAGCTCTAGTGCATCCCTTGCATGGTAATCCCTACTCACTCACATTGATATCTATTAATGGGCATCTCCATAGCCTGCTGATATGCCTAGTTGATGTGAGACTATCTTCTCCTTTTTTTCTCCACAACCACCATTCTATTCCACATATAGTGCTATGTCCATGGCTCCTGCTCATGTATTGCGTGAAAATTGAAAAAGTTTGAGATTACTAAAGTATGAAACAATTGATTGTCTTGTCATCGGGGTTGTGCATGATTAATACTTTGTGTGATGAAGATAGAGCAATAGCCAGACTATATGATTTTGTAGGGATAACTTTCTTTAGCCATGTTATTTTGAGAAGACATGATTGCTTTTATTAGTATGCTTGAAGTATTACTATTTCTTATGTCAATATTAACTTTTATTTTGAATCATTTGGATCTGAACATTCATGCCACAATAAAAAAAATACATGGAGAAATATGCTAGGTAGCATTCCACATCAAAAATTCTGTTTTTATCATTTACCTACTCGAGGACGAGCAGGAATTAAGCTTGGGGATGCTTGATACGTCTCCAACGTATCTATAATTTTTGATTGTTCCATGCTATTATATTACCCGTTTTGGATGTTTACGGGCTTTACTTTACACTTTTATATCATTTTTGGGACTAACCTACTAACCAGAGGCCCAGCCCGTATTGCGGTTTTTTGCCTATTTCAGTGTTTCGAAGAAAAGGAATATCAAACGGAGTCCAAACGGAATGAAACCTTCGTGAGCGTGATTTTTGGAACGAACGTGATCCATAGAACTTGGAGTGCAAGTCAAGAAGCTTCTAAGGCGGCCACGAGGGTGGAGGGCGCGTCCCCCCAACTGGGCGCGACCCCTATCTCGTGGGCCCCTCGGGCGTCCACCGACGTACTTCTAACTCCTATATATACCCACGTACCCCGAAAACATCAGGGGCGACCACGAAAAGCTATTTACACCACCGTAACCTTCTGTATCCGCGAGATCTCGTCTTGGAGCCTTCGCCGGCGCTCCGCCGTAGGGGGAATCGACCACGGAGGGCTTCTACATCAACACCATAGCCTCTCCGATGAGTTGTGAGTAGTTTACCACAGACCTTCGGGTCCATAGTTATTAGCTAGATGGCTTCTTCTCTCTCTTTGAATCTCAATACCATGTTCTCCTCGATCTTCTTGGAGATCTATTCGATGTGACTCTTTTTGCGGTGTGTTTGTTGAGATCCGATGAATTGTGGGTTTATGATCAAGTTTATCTATGAGAAATATTTGAATCTCCTCTGAATTCTTTTATGTATGATTAAGTTATCTTTGCAAGTCTTTTATAATTATTAGTTTGGTTTGGCCTACTAGATTGATCTTTCTTGCAATGGGAGAAGTGCTTAGCTTTGGGTTCAATCTTGCGGTGTCCTTTCCCAGTGACAGCAGGGGCAGCAAGGCACGTATTGTATTGTTGCCATCGAGGATAAAAAGATGGGGTTTATATCATATTGCATAAGTTTATCCCTCTACATCATGTCATCTTTCTTAATGCGTTACTCTGTTCTTATGAACTTAATACTCTAGATGCATGCTGGATAGCGGTCGATGTGTGGTGAGGGAGTCCTGGATTAGGGGGTGTCCGGATGGCCGGACTAAGACCTTTGGCTGGACTCCCGGACTATGAAGATACAAGATTGAAGACTCCGTCCCATGTCCGATGGGACTTTCCTTGGCGTGGAAGGCAAGCTTGGCGATACGATATGAAGATCTCCTCCCATTGTAACCGACTCTGTGTAACCCTAGCCCTCTCCGGTGTCTATATAAACCAGAGAGTTTTAGTCCGTAGGACGAACAACAATCATACCATAGGCTAGCTTCTAGGGTTAGCCACTCCGATCTCATGGTAGATCTACTCTTGTACTACCCATATCATCAATATTAATCAAGCAGGAGTAGGGTTTTACCTCCATCGAGAGGGCCCGAACCTGGGTAAAAACATCGTGTCCCTTGTCTCCTGTTACCATCCGCCTAGACGCACAGTTCGGGACCCCCTACCCGAGATCCGCCGGTTTTGACACCGACATTGGTGCTTTCGTTGAGAGTTCCTCTGTGTCGTCGCCTTTAGGCCCGATGGTTTCTTCGCTCGTCAATTGCGATGCGGTCCAGGATGAGACTTTTCTCCCCGGACAGATCTTCATATTCGGCGGCTTCGCACTGCGGGCCGACTCGTTCGGCCATCTGGAGCAGATCGAAAGCTACGCCCCTAGCCATCAGGTCAGGTTTGGAAGCTTAAACTACACGGCCGACATCCGCGGGGACTTGATCTTCGACGGATTCGAGCAACGACCGGGCACGCCGCACTGTCACGATGGGCATGATTTAGCTCTGTCATCGGACAACACCCAGAGCGTCGCTCAAGTGTCCGCTCCGACCATTAGCTCGGAGCCCACTACGCCAGTCGGGGACGGACGGTTGGACACCGCCCCGGAAACTACAACCTCTACGGCGATAGAGCCGGATACCAGCCTAGTCCCTCGCAAGGCCCGTGACTCCAAGGTGTTAGACTCCGATTCGGACTCCGTAAATCTCGCACCTCTTCCGATTAAGCCCGATTGGGCTCCCGTCATGGAGTTCACCCCCGCGGACATCTTTCAGCACTCGCCTTTTGGCAATATCCCGAATTCATTAAAGTCTCTCTCTTTGTCAGGAGAGCCCTGGCCGAACTACGGCTAACACGGTTGGGATGCGGACGACGAAGAAATTCGAAGCCCACCCACCACCCACTTCGTAGGCACTGTCGACGATTTAACCGACATGCTCGACTTTGACTCCGAAGACATCGACGGCATGGACGCCGATGAAGGAGACAATCAAGAACCAGCACCTATAGGGAACTGGAAAGCCACCTCGTCATATGACATATACAAGGTGGACACCCCTAAAGCGGGGGATGGCGAGGAGAAAACGGAGGATGACCCCTCCAAGAAGCAACCCAAGCGCCGACGTCAGCGGCGCCGCACTAAGTCCCGCCAAAGCAAAAACGGCGATTCCGGCACCAGAGATAACAACACGCCGGACAATGCCGAAGACAACCCCCTCCAGCACGATTCAGTGCAGGAGGACGAAGGAGCCAGCCCTCATGAGAGAGCGGCTGACAAAGAGGATGAGGACGATAATTACATGCCTCCCTCCGAAGACAAGGCAAGCCTCGACGATGATGAATTCGTCGTGCCAGAGGATCCCGTCGAACAAGAGTGTTTCAAACGCAGGCTCATAGCCACGGCAAGCAGCCTCAAGAAGAAACAGCAGCAGCTTAGAGCTGACCAAGACTTGCTAGCCGACAGATGGACCGAAGTCCTGGCGGCCGAAGAGTATAAACTAGAATGCCCATCCAAGAGCTACCCAAAGCACAGGCTGCTACCCGAACTTGAGGAGGAAGCAACTAAACCTACATCACCAGCGTACGATGCGCCCGATCGGCCACCCCGTGGCCGCGATAGAGAGGCCTTCAGGCCCTCAACCCAAGCCACACCCCGACACCGCTCAAAACATACCAGAGTATGGGGAGACGCAACAGACCTGCGAGACATCTTGGAGAATAAGGCAAAGCAAACAAGATTGATCTACGGATCGCATGGGCGCCTCGCTTCACGTGACACTAGCCATCACGCCGGACATAATAAGTATGGCCCGGCCGAATACAACAGACCAAGCTCGTCCGAGCTGCGTCATGATATAGCCCAGTACAGGGGCGCCGCACACCCACTATGCTTCACAGACGAAGTAATGGATCATCGAATCCCCGAGGGCTTCAAACCCGTAAACATCGAATAATACGATGGCACAACAGATCCTGCGGTATGGATCGAGGATTATCTCCTTCATATCCACATGGCCCGTGGTGATGATCTACACGCCATCAAATACCTCCCGCTCAAGTTTAAAGGACCAGCTCGACATTGGCTTAACAGCCTGCCAGCAGAGTCAATTAGTTGTTGGGAGGACCTGGAATCCGCATTCCTTGACAACTTCCAGGGCACGTATGTGCGACCACCAGATGCCGATGACCTAAGCCACATAATATGGAAGCCAAAGGAATCAGCCAGACAATTCTGGACACGGTTCCTAACCAAGAAAAACCAAATAGTCGATTGTCCGGACGCCGAGGCCCTTGCATCCTTCAGGCACAACATCCGAGACAAATGGCTTGCCCGGCACCTAGGACAGGAAAAGCCGAAATCTATGGCAGCGCTCACGACACTCATGACCCGCTTCTGTGCGGGAGAAGACAGCTGGCTAGCTCGTAGCAATAACATAACCAAGAGCCCCGGCAATTCGGATACCAAGGATAACAACGGCAGGTCACGTCGCAACAAGCATAAGCGCCGCATTAACGGTGACAATACTGAAGATACGGCAGTCAATGCCGGATTCAGAGGCTCTAAACCGGGTCAGCGGAAGAAGCCATTCAAAAGAAACCCTCAGGGCCCATCCAGCTTAGATCGGATACTCGATCGCTCATTCCAGATACACGGCACCCCGGAACAGCCAGCCAATCACACCAACAGGGATTGTTGGGTGTTCAAGCAGGCAGGCAAGTTAAGTGCCGAGACCAGAGACAAGGGGCTACATAGCTATGACGAGGAGGGGCCCCGGCCACCGAACAACAAAGGACAGAAGGGATTTCCCCCGCAAGTTCGGATGGTGAACATGATATACGCAACCCACATCCCCAAAAGGGAGCGGAAGCGTGCTCTCAAGGACGTCTATGCGCTGGAGCCAGTCGCCCCAAAGTTCAACCCATGGTCCTCCTGCCCGATCACCTTCGATCGAAGGGACCATCCCACCCGCATCCGTCACGGCGGATTCGCCGCACTGGTCCTAGACCCAATTATCGACGGATTTCACCTTACCAGAGTCCTAATGGACGGCGGCAGTAGCTTGAACCTGCTTTACCAGGACACAGTGCGAAAAATGGGCATCGATCCTTCAAGGATTAAACCCACAAAGACAACCTTCAAAGGTGTCATACCAGGGGTAGAGGCCAGCTATACAGGCTCGGTTACACTCGAAGTGGTCTTCGGATCCCTGGATAACTTCCAGAGCGAGGAGTTAATCTTCGACATAGTCCCATTCCGCAGCGGCTATCACGCCCTGCTTGGACGAACTGCATTTGCAAAATTCAATGCGGTGCCGCACTACGCATATCTCAATCTCAAGATGCCAGGACCTCGCGGAGTCATCACGGTAAACGGAAACACCGAACGCTCTCTCCGAACGGAGGAGCACACGGCGGCCCTGGCGGCGGAAGTACAGTGTAGCCTCTCAAGGCAGTTCTCTAATCCAGGCGTCAAACGTCCAGACAACGCCAAGCGAGCCTGAAGTAACCTACAACAAATCCGGCTGGCACATTCCGAGCAAGCATAGCAGTGTGGCCCCAACCCTAGCCCCCGCCAAACGGTGATACTGGTACCACGCGTACATAATTACGCCTTAGAGATACCATGGGCATAAGGGGAGGGGCACAACAACGGCACGCCCAGAATGCGGCTCAACCACACTAAGGGGCTCCCTATTTCGCCGTTTTCCTTTTTACACACTTTCAGGACCCAACTATTCGGAAGGCCCGTCCGGCAATACACTCGCCGAACCCACGATGCAACAGCCAGGGAGGGAGCAAGCCACGCCAAAAGTCAAGGTGGTCTCTATAACGAGTTTAATACCTGTTTTACTTACAATCCCGCAGCTTGCCCCTGGAGGGGAATATGTCAAATACTCCCATCTCTTGCTTACCGCACTTCTTGTATCGTTCTGCTTTCGTAGCAGCCCTTTTTTAATAAACAATATATAGCTCTTACCTATTATTGTACTTATCTATTTTATATACAAAAATGTTCAGTCATGACATTCTACAACCGTACACTTTGGTGCGGACAATACACCAGGGGCTTACAACACCCCATAACATGGTGTGAGAACACCGAACACTCTCACGAGTGCGGCACCCCGAACTTATAGCACTATATGCATCGTCTCCGAATCATGTCTTTTGTCAATAGTTGGGTTTGCCCGGCTCCCATGTTTTGGTACCTTACGTTCCGCATTGTTGGCTAAGGTAGCGTTGGGAGAACTATTGTGATTGTGCCCCAGTTGAGCTGGGTTAACACCTCAGTAGAGAAAGCTAAAACTGACTGTCATGATAATGCGAGAGACCGGTCGCTGTTCGCGAGGTTTCTTCGAGTCCTTAAAGACTTATGCCGTTTCGAGCAAGGAACCGGACTTATCCAGCCTAGGCGTGGATAGCGCCCCGAACTCGGTCTTCCGAATACTAGGGGCTTCGCCGAAATTTAAAATTATAGAATTCTATGGCTAAGTGAGAGTGATAAAGCATTATAAGTCCGACGGCCTCGTTTGTTGTGCTGAACGCCTCCCTAGATGGACCCAAGAATGGGAACAAGAGCGCTCAGGTTTATCCCAAACACCCCAGCACTCGTGGCATGGGGGTCGAAGCCGACGACTTGCATCTCTCAGATTTGATAAACGGCCGCACATAAGGTAATATTTTAAATTAACAAGCGTTGCTTAACGCATATGAACAAAGCTTCAGCGTACATGATAACAAATGCGAGTCTACTCAAAAATTACATCTTTGGAACACTCATCCGCTATACGGCGGGCACCCTTCAGAATGCCATTATAATACATCTCGGGCGTACGATACTCCTTGCCCGGCGGTAGCGCGTCCGTCAACAGCTTCTCCGCATCTAGCTTGCCCCAGTGCACCTTAGCACGGGCAAGGGACCGACGGGTACCTTCAATACAAACGGAGCGCTTGACGACCTCAATCCACAGACACGCGTCCACCAGCCGCCGTACCAGACTGAAGTACCTCCTAGGCATGACTTCTCCAGGCCACAACCGAGCTATGAGGCCCTTCATGGCCTGTTCGGCCACCTTGTGGAGCTCGACCAGCTGCTTCAGCTGGTCGCTCAGGGGCACCGGATGTTCGGCCTCAGCATACTGAGACCAGAACACTTTTTCCGTCGAGCTCCCCTCTTCGGCTCGGTAGTATGCGGCGGCATCAGACACACTACGGGGCAGATCGGCGAACGCTCCTGGAGAGCTCCGGATTCGGGTAAGTAGCACATAATTAACTTTTATATTTTTGCTTTGCATAAAGAATGCCTTACCCGCCGCTATCTTCTTCATCGCCTCGATCTCCTGAAGGGCCTTCTGGGCTTCGGCCTTAGCAGTCTTGGCACTCTCAAGAGCCAAGGCAAGCTCGGACTCTCGAGTCTTCGAGTCACGCTCCAAACTCTCGTGTTTTTCCACGAGAGCCTGGAGCTCTTGCCGCACCTCCGCCACCCGCGCCTCCTGCTTCTCTCGCTCAGTGCGCACCAAGGCCGCACTCTTTTCGGCCTTGGAGACCGCCTCTTTCAGGGTGGTCACCTCGGTCGTGGCTCCTACAACATTAACGTTGGTCCTGTTCTTATTTTGCAACCAAGTATTTCTATATACATTTACAGGAGGTACTATGTACCCTCTTTGTCCTCGAGCTGCTTCTTGGCACGGCCGAGCTCGCTCTCGGACTGCTCGAGGCTTTCCTTCAATGCATTGACCTCCGCAGTCAGTGCTGCAGAGGTCAGCAGCGCAGCCCGCATTCCCATATTGACATATTTCTATTAGACTCCTGCGTATATCTTTTTAGATCCTCAGCTCGGCTTTTCTTTCCGAACAACGAACTGAGCATCAGGGGCTACTGTCTATGCGGTTATATTTTTTATATATGTTTTTGAACACATACCTCAAAGCCTGTTAACAGGCTTGTGCAGGCTTCCGTCAGCCCGCTCTTGGCGGACTGAACCTTCTGAATCACCGCACTCATAACAGTGTGGTGTTCCTCGTTGATGGAAGCGCCGTTAAGCGCCTCCAGCAAATTGTCCGATGCCTCCGGGTGGACGGAAGTCGCCGGCGTCGCAGGCTTGCCCTTCTTATGAAGGCGCCGCCTGTCGGACTCTGGAACCGCTAATGGTTCCGGAGCAGTGTCCGGCCCAGGGCCGGACTTAGATCCCTCTGGGGATTTACCCCCTTTGGGCCTGGAGTCCGGAAGGTCGCCTTGTGGCGCCTCCAGGACCACCTCCTCCTGGTTTTGTCCCCTACGGGACTCCACCTCAGCGTCATCTGTAGGGAGAGGGGAGGAGGTCATCGGAAGTGAAGCGCTATTCATGTCCGATGAATTCAGAGAGCCGCTCGACGAGTCGCCAAGCTGAGCTCTGGGCGGACTGCATAATTAGATTCGGCATTAGAAGCTATCAAAAAATAAAGGAGTGCAATAAGTCATTCGGTAGCCGGACACTCACGATTTTGCCAGGGGCTTGACCCTGGATGGCCATTCCCCCCCGCCGTCTTTGACGTCGGGGGCGTAGTCCGGCAGAAGGGTCTTCCCCTTCTTGGACCCTCCGGCTTCCCCAGTTGGGGCGGCCTTTCTTTTTGTTCCTCCCCCCGTTGGAGGGGGAGAGGCTTCTTCTTCTTCTTACTCCTCCTCGTCTTCGGAGGCGGAGGGTGCGTTGGGGTTGTCGGGCAAATCCGACGCCATCAGGCACCGGGAACTCTTTCGGGTCCCCGTGGCCTTATCCTTCGCCTTCTTCTCCGGCACCACGCGAGGTGCTGGAACCAGTAGCTTTGCTAATTGTGTGTCTGCTGGGCCTTCGGGCAAAGGAGCCGGACAGTCAAACTGTCCAGATGTCCTCTTCCAGTCCTATCAAAGGACGGGAGTTTAGATCCCACATAAAGTCACACTATGAAATTCGGGTATCCCGTAAGGGACTAAATGTAAGCTTACTTCAGAGGCTTGACGTTTGGCGCAGAATCCGCGATCCTCGGTGACGGGAGGGGAGACCTCGGAACTCTTGAAAAGCACCTTCCAGGCATCCTCGTGCTTCATTTCGAGGAGCCGGGATAGAGTCTGGTGCTGGGCCGGGTCGAACACCCACAAATTGAAGTACCGTCGTTGACACGGGAGGATCCGGCGGAAGAGCATGACCTGGACCACGTTGACAAGCTTGGGCTTCTTGGTCACCAGGTCTCGGACGCAGGTTTGGAGTCCGGTCACCTCTTCCGGATTTCCCCACGACAGGCCCATCTCTTTCCAAGATGTGAGCCGGGTGGGGATGCCGGATCAAAATTCGGGGGCCGCTGCCCACTTAGGGTCACGCGGCTCGGTGATATAAAACCACCCCGATTGCCACCCTTTGATGGTTTCCACAAAGGCACCCTCAAGCCAAGTGACGTTGGCCATCTTGCCCACCATAGCACCTCCGCATTCCGCTTGTCGGCCTTTCATGACCTACGGCTTGACGCTGAAGATCTTCAGCCATAGGCCAAAGTGGGGATGGATGCGGAACAAGGCCTCACACATGACGCTATATGCCGAGATATTGAGGATGAAGTTCGGGGCCGGATCGTGGAAGTCCAGGCCGTAGTAGAACATGAGCCCCTGGACGAACGGGTGAAGAGGAAAACCCAGTTCGCGGAGGAAATGGAGAAGAAAAACAACCCTCTCATGGGGCATGGGGGTGGGATGAGTTGCCCCACATCTGGAAGCCGGTGCGCGATGTCGTTAGACAAGTATCCGGCCTTCCTCATTTTTTTGATTTTCCCCTCCGTAACGGAGGAGGCAATCCATCTACCTCCCGCTCCGGACATGGTTGGAGAAGGTTGAGGTGGGAAGTGTGGGCTTGGGCGCTGGAGCTTGAGCGCGCAGGGACGGATAAGCAGAGGAGGAAGAAGGCGTGAATGGAAAGGGCGGATTCTTATCCCCTTATATGGGCGGCCAAAACTACGAGCCCCCCCACCGGCCTGATAAAACTCGCTTATCTCCCAAGCGACGCGGTTAATGACGCGGTTGGGTTACCCACACCCGTATTGATGAGAATCCCGGAATAAGGGGACACGATCTCTGCTTTGACAAGACGTGCCAAGGAAACCGCCTCGCTAAACGCGCTGAGGTGGAACAATAAAATGAATAAAAACCTGGCCGTGGCATGATGTCATGCCACGGAATACGTCAGCAGATCCAATTAACGCAAATAATATTCTCTCTACAGTGGAATGTGGAACTTATTTTGCAGAGCCGGACACTACCCTGGTGTTCAACATCTTCTATGAAATATTCGGAGGAGGAACCCGCCTTGCAATGCCGAAGACAACTTGCCCGTCGGACTCGTCGTCATTGAAGCCTGGTTCAGGGGCTACTGAGGGAGTCCTGGATTAGGGGGTGTCCGGATGGCCGGACTAAGACCTTTGGCCGGACTCCCGGACTATGAAGATACAAGATTGAAGACTCCGTCCCGTGTCCGATGGGACTTTCCTTGGCATGGAAGGCAAGCTTCGCGATACGATATGAAGATCTCCTCCCATTGTAACCGACTCTGTGTAACCCTAGCCCTCTCCAGTGTCTATATAAACCGGAGAGTTTTAGTCCGTAGGACGAACAACAATCATACCATAGGCTAGCTTCTACGGTTAGCCACTCCGATCTCGTGGTAGATCTACTCTTGTACTACCCATATCATCAATATTAATCAAGCATGAGTAGGGTTTTACCTCCATTGAGAGGGCCCGAACCTGGGTAAAAACATCGTGTCCCTTGTCTCTTGTTACCATCCGCCTAGACGCACAGTTCGGGACCCCCTACCCGAGATCCGCCGGTTTTGACACCGACATGTGGAGTAATAGTAGTAGATGCAGGCAGGAGTCGGTCTACTTGTCACGAACGTGATGCCTATATACATGATCATGCCTAGATAATCTCATAATTATTCGCTTTTCTATCAATTGCTCGACAGTAATATGTTCACCCACCGTAATACTTATGCTATCTCGAGAGAAGCCACTAGTGAAACCTATGGCCCCCGGGTCTATCTTTTATCATATAAGATTTCAATCTACTTTTATTTGCATCTTTACTTTTCCAATCTATATTATAAAATACCAAAAATATATTTATCTTATCATATTATCTCTATCAGATCTCACTTTCGCAAGTGGCCATGAAGGGATTGACAACCCCTTTATTGCGTTGGTTGTGAGTTCTTTGTTTGTTTGTGTAGGTGCGAGGGACTTGTGAGGAGCCTCCTACTGGATTGATACATTGGTTCTCAAAAACTAAGGGAAATACTTATGCTACTGTGCTTCATCACCCTTTCCTCTTCAAGGAAAACCAACGCAAGGTCAAGACGTAGCAGACTCTCCTTTGCATGGAAGGAAAGTTTGGCAATTCGTATATGAAGATTCCTTTATCTGTAACCGACTCTGTGTAATCCTAGCCCCCTCCGGTGTCTATATAAACCGGAGGGGTTAGTCTGTAGGACAAGAACAATCATAATCATAGGCTAGCTTCTAGGGTTTAGCCATTACGATCTCGTGGTAGATCAACTCTTGTAATACTCATATTCATCAAGATCAATCAAGCAAGAAGTAGGGTATTACCTCCATAGAGAGGTCCCGAACCTGGGTAAACATTGTGTCCCCCGCCTCCTATTACCATTAGCCTTAGACGCACAGTTCGGGACCCCCTACCCGAGATCCGCCGGTTTTGACACCGACATTGGTGCTTTCATTGAGAGTTCCACTGCATCGTCATCATAAGGCTTGATGGCTCCTTCAATCATCTACAATAACACAGTCTAGGGTGAGGACTGCCTCCCCGGACAGTTCTTCGTATTCGGCGGCTTCGCACTGCAGGCCAACTCGCTTGGCCATCTGGAGCAGATCGTCAGCTACGCCCCTAGCCATCAGGTCAGGTTTGGAAACTTGAACTACATCGCCGATGTCCGCAGAGACTTGATCATCGACAGATTCGACACCATGACGGTCGCACCCTGCGACCACGATGAACACGACCTAGATCTGTCATCGGGCCGTGCTTAGGAGATAGCGCCTGTAACCACTCTAGCCCTAGATCCAGTGTAGATCGCACCATCCGAGGACGGGAGGCTCAACCCCACCACGGAGACCGAAGACTCAACGGCGCTAGAGCCGAACACAGATCTTACCTCCAACGAGGCATGTGTCATCAGAACTTCAGACTCGTCTCCGGCCATAGGTTCCGAACCGCGTGTATCCGCGCCTAGTGAATTCGACTGGGTGCCAATCTTGGAGTTCAGCTCCGCGGACTTCTTCCAACACTCACCCCTAGGTGATGTGCTAAACTCATTGAAGTCCCTCTCCTTGTTAGGAGATTCCTGGTCGAACTATGTCCGGCTTGAGTGGTAAGCGGACGACGAGGAACTTCGTTACCCACCCACCACCCACTTGATAGCCACTGTCGACGACTTAACCAACATGCTTGATTTTGACTATGAAGACATCGACGGTATGGACGACGATGCCGGAGAAGAACAGGAACCACCGCCCACAGGGCGCTGGACAACTACCTCCTCATAAGACATATACATGGTGGATACACCCAAATAAGACAATGGCGATGACAAAAAGGATCCAGTTGAGGATAAACTTCCTGAGAATTAGCCGAAGCACCAACGTCAGCGGCACTGCTCCAAACCATGCCTTGGTAAAAAACAGTGATACTAGCACAAGAGAAAATAGCACTCCGGATGATGCCAAAGGCATCGAAGACCCCGCCAGGCCAAGTTTTGAGCAGGCCGAATGGGAAGACGGGCGAGACACCCCTGATGAACAGGCCATGAACGAAGACTCGGAGGACAGCAATTACATGCCTCTCTCTGAGGATGAGGTGAGCCTCGGTGACGAAGAATTTATCGTGCTTGAGGATCTTGTCGAGCAGGAGCGTTTTAAGCGTCGGCTAATAGCCACTGCAAAGAGCCTGAAGAAGAAGAAGAAGCAGCTTCAAGCTGACCAAGATTTGCTCACTGATAGATGGACTGAGGTCCTGGCAGCCAAGGAATATGGACTCGAACGCCCAACCAAAAGTTACCCGAAGCATAAACTACTACCTCAATTCGATGGTGAGGCGCTGGAGCCTGTACCACCAGTGCATAATACGGCTGACCGACCACCACGTGGCCGAGATAAAGCGGCAACTCAGCCCGAACACCAGCCACACTACCTCGCCGAACAAATAGAAACACAACAGCTCGGGGATACACACATGACCTGCGGTACGACTTGGAGAACAAAGCAGGCCAGACCAGATCGATCTATGGATCGCGGGGGTGTGCCCCAATATGTGACGACAACCACCATGCCGGATATAACAAATACAAACCCGTCCGGCCAAATACCGCAGACCAGCTTCATCCGAGCTGCGTCGCAACGTGGCCCGACATAGAGGCACCGCACACCCCCTATGCTTCACTGATGAAGTAATGGAACATGAATTCCCAGAAAGGTTTAAACACGTAAACACTGAATCATATGATGGGAAAAAAGATCTCACGGTATGGATTGAGGACTTCCTTCTCCATATTCATATGGCCCGAGCTGATGATCTCCATGCCATCAAGTATCTCCCGCTAAAACTCAAGGGACCAGCTCGACACTGGTTGAACAGTCTACCCGAAAGCTCTATTGGCAGTTGGGAGAACCTGGAAGATGCATTCCTTGACAACGTCCAAGGCACCTATGTCCAAACTCCAGATGCCGATGACTTAAGTCATATAATCCAACAGCCCGGAGAGTCAGCCAAGAAATTCTGGATCCAGTTCTTAACTAAAAAGAACCAGATCGTCGACTATCCGGATGCCAAAGCCCTCGCGTTCTTTATGCATAACATATGTGACGAATGGCTTGCCCGACACCTCGACCAAAAGAAGCCGAAGTCCATGGCAGCCGACGCTCATGACCCGCTTCTGTGCGGGCGAGGATAGCTGGCTAGCTCGTAGCTACAGCACCTCAAGTAAATCTGGCACATCTAAAGCCAGAGATAGCAATGGCAAGCCCCGACGCAACAGACATAAGCATCAAAATAATGGCGACAACACCGAAGACACGGTCGTCAATGCTGGATTTAGTGGCTCCAAGTCCGATCAATGGAAAAATCCATTTAAGAGAAACAATTCGGGCCCGTCTAGTTTGGACCGTATACTCGATCGTCCATGTCAAATCCACGGCACCCCCGATAAACCAGCCAATCATACCAACAGAGAATGTTGGGTCTTTAAACAGGCCGGCAAGTTAAATGCCGAAAACAAGGAAAAGGGGTCGCAAAGCGATGATGACAAGGAACCCCGGCCACCGAACACAGGGGGATAGAAGAAGTTTCCTCCCCAAGTTAAAATGGTGAACATGATATATGCTACCCATATCCTCAAAAGGGAGCGGAAGCGCGCGCTAAGGGACATCTACGCGATGGAGCCAGTCACTCCAAAATACAACCCGTGGTCCTCCTGTTTGATCAGTTTTGATTGAAGGGACCATCCGACCAGCATCCATTGTGGCGGTTCAGCCGCACTAGTGCTCGATCATTGACGGATTCCACCTAACACGCGTCCTCATGGACGGTGGAAGCAGCCTGAACCTGCTCTATCAGGATACAGTGCGCTAAATGGGTATCGATTCCTCAAGGATCAAGCCCACAAAAACCACCTTTAAAGGTGTCAGACTAGGGTCTTCGGATCCCCGGATAACTTCTGAAGCGAAGAATCGATCTTCGATATCGTCCCCTTCCGCAGTGGCTATCACGCACTGCTCGGACGAACCGCATTCGCTTGATTCAATGCAGTGTCGCACTATGCCTATCTCAAGCTCAAGATGCCTGGACCACACGGTGTCATAACGATCAACAGAAATACAGAACACCCCCTCCATACTGAGGAGCACACCACGGCCCTTGCAACAGAAGTACAGAGTAGCCTTTTTAGGCAGAACCTCAAGTCGGCAATAAATCCCCCAGACACCGTCAAGCGAGTCCGAACTACCCTGCAGAAGGACTGTCCGGCTCGTCCAGAGCTTGACTAGCAATTCAGCCTCCGTCCCAGTCTCAACCACGCGGCGACATTTGTGTCGCGCGTACATAATTACACACTCAAAATACCGTGGCCATGGACGGAGGCGCAGCTAGACCAGGGTCCACAATACGGCTCAACCGCTCCTGGATCCAAATACTTTCACTATTTCCTTTTCTTTTTAGGTTTCTTTCTTCTGTCCTCTTTCCCGGACAACCTGATCATCGGACCTATCAGGAAGAGGTATACACCAAGAAGGCAAAAGGCTTAAACGTGCAAGGGATTTCGCAGGTGGTCTCTGCTAATGATTGGTATACCTATCTTAAAACCTGCACACAACCTGCCCTTGGTCATGGCATGTCAAATAGCCCTATTGCTTATTGCACTACTTGTACAAGTACGCCTTGATGTATTAGTTAAAATATAATGGAAAATAATTTGCGGCTCTATATTTGCAGCATCAGCTTATTACTTAATTTTTTTCCTTTTCTTTGTATATATTTTTATCATTTGCACCCGTGCACTCTGGTACGACTTAATTCGCCAGGGGCTTTGTTATGCCCCATAACACGGCAAGAAAGTCCGAATACTTTTACGGTATTTCGGCACCCCGAACTGTAGCATTATATGCATCAGCTCCGAATCATGTCTTGGGTCAATAGTTGGGTTGCCCGACTCCTGTGCTTGCTACCCTACATTCCGCTATATAGGCTAGGGTAGTAAAGGGAGAACTACTGCGATTGTGTCCTAGTTCTTCTAGATGGACACCTCAGTAGAGAAAGCCGAAAACTGACTGTCATGATGCGGCGAGAGCTGGTGAGCTGTTCGAGAGGTTACAAATCTTTAGTGATTTTTTTCCGCATCACGCGATGAATCGGTTTTTATCCGATTAAGCGTATATAGCGCCCCAAATTTGGTCTTCCGAACACCAGGGGCTACGCCCAAGTTTGTCTCGTCAAACTCCTATGGCTAAGTGAGAAACATAAAGCTAAATAGTCTGATTGCCTAGTTCGTTGCGCTAAACACCTCCTTAAAGGACCAAAACCTTGGATAAAGAGTGTTTATATTTATCCCGAACACCCCCGTACTACCCACATGGGGGCAGAAGCCGACGACTGGCATTTCTCAGATTTATTAAAATGGCTGCACGGGAGGTGTAGCTTTAAACAAACTTTACACTACATAACTGAACTGTTTCATATTACAGGGCAGGATAAACATGAGTGTACTCATGGGGATATGATATCCTTAGCACATTGCTCCGCCACAAGGCGGGACCCCTCCATGACACTATTATAATACAACTCGGGCTTGCGGTGCTCCTTGCCTTCGGGCTGTCCTTCGGTCATCAACTTCGCGGCATCCACCTTCGCCCAGTGCGTCTTGGCGCGGGCGAAGGCCATCCGTGCACCTTCAATGCAGATAGACCGCTTAATGGCATCAAGCCAAGGACATGCACTGACCAGCCGCTTCACGAGTCTGAAGTAGCTGCTAGGAATAGCTTCGACAGGCCATAGCCTGATTATCATATCCTTCATGGTTAGTTCGGCCGCCTTATGCAGCTCGACCAGTTGCTTCAGCTGGTCGCTAAAAGGCACCGGATGTTATGGTGCAAGGTACTACGACCAGAATAGCTTCTCCGTAGAGCTTCCCTCTTTGGTTCGATGGAATTCCGCAGCATCTGATATACTGGGCGGCAGATGCGCAAATGCCCTTGGAGAGCTCCAAATCCGGGTCAGTAGAAGGAACCTTTCCCTCACATATTTGCTCCACATTATAAAAGCCTTACCCGCCGCGATCTTTCTGGCCGCCTGGATTTCCTGGAGGGCACCCTGGGCTTCGGCTCGGGCA
Source organism: Triticum aestivum (assembly GCF_018294505.1). NCBI lineage: Eukaryota > Viridiplantae > Streptophyta > Magnoliopsida > Poales > Poaceae > Triticum > Triticum aestivum. Next base: position 124,329,990 of record NC_057801.1, on the reverse strand, counting down.
TCTTGTGCGCCCTAGCGGGCCTTGGCAAGCTCAGACTCTTGCTCCTTAAAATCATGCTCCAAGGACTCGCATCTTTTGACTGCGTCCTAGAGCTCTTGCTGGACCTCCTTGACCCGGGCATCATGCTTCTCGCATGCGGTCTACTCCTTGGCCGCCTTGTCCTTGGCCTTGGCCAGCGCCTTTGTAAGGGCCCTTACTTCAGTCATGGCCCCTAATAAATATAAATGACACTTTAGTTAGAACAAATCGTTCACTGTATCTAAATTTAGATAAAAATCAACACATACCTTTGCTTTATTTAACTACTCCCTTACGTGGCCGAGCTCTTCCTCGGCCTGCTCCAGACTCTTCTACAGTACGGAGACTTCCGCGGTATGATCAGATGCAGCTAGCAGCGATGCCTGCTTGTTCACATAAACATTTTTTATTAGTCTCCTGCGAAGTTTTTTGATCCTCTGTTCGGTTTTTCTTTCCGAACACCGGACAGAGTATCAGGGGCTACTATCTATACTGTGACATTCCTTTTAAAGTCGCGTGGTTTACCTCGGAGCTTGTTAGAAGGCTCGTGCATGCTTCGGTCAGTCCACTTTTCGCGGACCGAATTCTCCCAATCACCACACCCATGAGGGCGCGGTGTTCTTCTACAATGGAAGCGCCTCCCAGCGCTTCCAGCAAATCGTCCAGCGCCTCCGGATAGACGGGGGCCACCGGTGGAATAGGCACACCCCTTCCTTTAAGGGTTGCTCTCCTGAATCCGGAGTCGTATGGGTCTCCGGAATAGTATTCGGTTGGGGGCCGGATTGAATATAGCCCCCACCGTCAGTCTTTGCAGGGACTTGCTCCCCCATATGTTCGGCGGGCGAGGTTCCACCCTCCGGCACCACCGGGACGGCCTCCTGAGCCTCTCCCTGGCTCGGGATCCTTTGAGACAACACTTCGGTGTTGACCGCGGCCTTGGGTGAGGAGGCCATCGGAAGGGACCCATTGTCCATCGCCGACAGGTCCAGCGACCCCTCCGAAGAGGAGGACGGCTCGATGTTTAACCAATCCGGACTGCAAGCGCATGACCTAACACGTTAAAAACAATACAGTAAAAAGGTCGGATACATTATTTTGTTCAGATACTTACGATTTAGCCAGGGGCTTGACCCTGGGCTCCCACTCCGGGCTGCTGTCGGTGGTTGTCCTGGACTGTCCGGAGGAGAAGCTTTCCCCTTCTTGGACGCCTTGGCCTCCAAATGAGTGGAGGCCACCCTCTTTTTTATCCCCCCTGTAGGGGGCGCGGATTTATTCTTCCTCCTCATCTTCCGCATCATCTTCAGCGGTGGAGGAGCGATCCTCAGCGTCTTCGGACATTGTGTCCGAAGCGCCATTGCAACGGAGACCATCTTGGGTCCCCTTGGCCTTCGTCTTGGCCTTTTTCTCCGGTACCTCATAAGGTGCCGGAAACAGCATCTTCGTCAGAAGTGGGGTTTCTGGGCCTTCAGGCAGCGGAGCCGGACAGTCAATCTGCTCCGCTATTTCTATCGAGGGGGAAGCTTAGACTCCTTCCTCTAATATGCTAGTGAAAGGTATACCTTGGAAAACATGTAAAAACTTACCGGATTAGTCTGGCGCTTGGAGCTAAGCCCATGATCCTCGGTCGTGGGCGGTGGTGCCTTGCTGGACTTAAAAAGCACCTTCCAGATATCTTCATGTGTTCTGCTGAAGAGCTCTAGTAGCGTCTGGTGCTTGGCTGGATCAAACTCCCACAAATTGTGAGTCCGGCGTTGGCATGGAAGGATCCAGCAGATGAGCATGACCTATATCACGTTGACGAGCTTGATTCTCTTTCTTATCATGTTCTGGACGCACGTCTGGAGCCCGGTAAGCTCGTCCAAAGAGCCCCAGGCTAGGCCCTTCTCTTGCCAGGAGGTGAGCCGCATTGGGACTCCGGATCGGAATGCGGGGGCCGCCGCCCAGTTGGTGTCGCGCAGCTCGGTGATGTAGAACCACCCCGATTGCCACCCCTTTACCATCTCCACAAAGGATCCTTCGGGCCAGGTGACATTGGGCATCTTGCCCACCATAGCGCCTCCACACTCCGCTTGCTGGCCGCTCACCACCTTTGGCTTCACATTGAAAGTCTTCAGCCATAACCCAAAATGAGGTGGGATGCGGAGAAAGGCCTCACACACAATGATAAATGCTGATATGTTGAGGATGGAGTTGGGGGCCACATCATGGAAGTCGAACCCGTAATAATGCATCAATCCGCGGACAAATGGGTGGAGGGGGAATCCCAGCCCGCGGACGAAGTGAGAGACGAATACTACCCTTTCCTGGGGTTCTGGGGTGGGGATGATATGCCCCTTGGCCGGAAGCCTATGGTTGATCTCCTTGGATAGGTATCCGGCCTCCCGGAGCTTCTTTATGTCCTTCTCCATGACGGAGGAGGCCATCCACTTGCCTCCTGCTCCAGATCCGGACATCTTCGGAATGCTTTTTTTTGGCAAAGAAGGCGAGAGCTTGGGTGCTGGAGCTCGAGAGTGAATGAGCAGAGGAAGGAGAAGGCGTGGGTGAAACAAGCAATCCTTATCCCTTTATAAAGGAAGTAGAAATCATGCGCCTCCCCATTTTCCCTAAAACTCGCTTATTCCCCCAAGCGTCATGCTGATGGCACGATTGGGTTACCCATACCCGCATTGATGAGAATGTCATGATAAGGGGACACGATCTCTGCTTTGACAAGACGTGCCAATGAAACCACACCTCGAAATACGGAAGGGCGGGATAAAAACGGTTCGAATAAAGACCGGGCCGTGGCGTGATATCACATTGTGAGTTGTCAGCAGATTGGACTCGTGGGATGTTATACTTTCTCCAATGGTATGTGGGATTTGTTTTGCAGAGCCGGACAGGATTCTGGTGTTCAAGATCTACCTTGAAGTATTCAGAGGAGGAACCTGCCTTGCAATGCCAGACTCATCATCATTGAAGCCTGGTTCAGGGGCTACTGAGGGAGTCCTGGATTAAGGGGTCCTTGGACAGCCGGACTATATACGTGGTTCGGACTGCTGGGCTATGAAGATACAAGATAGAAGACTTCATCCCGTGTCCGTATGGGACTCTCCATTGCATGGAAGGCAAGCTTGGCGATTCGGATATGAAGATTCCTTTCTCTGTAACCGACTCTGTGTAACCCTAGCCCCCTCCAGTGTCTATATAAACCGGAGGGGTTAGTCCGTAGGACAAGAACAATCATAATCATAGGCTAGCTTCTAGGGTTTAGCCATTACGATCTCGTGGTAGATCAACTCTTGTAATACTCATATTCATCAAGATCAGTCAAGCAGGAAGTAGGGTATTACCTCCATAGAGAGGGCCTGAACATGGGTAAACATTGTGTCCCCTGCCTCCTATTACCATTAGCCTTAGACGCACAGTTCGGGGGCCCCTACCCGAGATCCGCCGGTTTTGACATCGACAATCATTAGGCCTTTTGCGGTACAGCTCACCGTCCTGGATGCAGTATGCGGTGGCCTGGCGAGCCATGCGCTTGGCATCCTCTTCCATCTCTGAGAAGGTCCCCTGAAGCAGGTACATCTTGAAATCCTTGGTCTAGCCCCCCTCCTGAGGCTCGAGTGGGAGGAGTAGGCGGACCCCTGAGGTTGGGCTGCAAGCCGGGGCGCCTGTTGTTGGGGCTCGGGGTAGGTCCTCCTAAGGTGGTGCTGGTGCCACAGCGGGGGGAGCTGCCGATGGCGTGAAGAGCCGTTCCTCAAAAACTCCTGGCTCCTGAGGTAGCCACAGGGATGCCCTCTTGGCGATGTCGTCCGCCTCCTTGTTTGTACCTCGTGGCACATGCTGTAATTCCAAGCCCAAGAATCATTTTTCCATTTTGCATACCTCTTCTAGGTATGCCTCCATGTGCTCGTCCTTTGGGATGTACTCTTTGTTGGAGAAGTTGATGAGGAGCTGGGAATCGCCCCTGATGGTGAGATGCTTCACCCCCAGCGCTGCCGCAGCTCTAAGGCTGGCGAGTAGGCCTTCATACTCTACGATGTTGTCGGAGACCTTTTCGCTCTGCTGGAAGCAGAGTTGTACATCGTAGTAGAGCTTGTCCTTGGTCGGTGAGATGAGGACGACTCCAGACCCTGCGCCCTGATGTGTGAATGCGTTGTCGAAGTACATGATCCATCCATCCGGCGCCTCGTCTCCGGGCAAGAGGGAGCGATCCTCGCATATTCCGCGGTCAGGGACATCGGTCCATTCTGCCACAAAATCTGTGAGGGTCGCGCCCTTGATGACTCTGGTGGTGCTGAACTCCAGCTGGAACGCCTGAAGCTCGATGTTCCACTCTGCGACCCTTCCGGCAGCGTTAGGGCTCCGGAGTACCCTCTCTAGTGGGTAGGCTGAAAAGACCTTGATGGGGTGGCCCTGGAAGTAGTGGCGCAGCTTTTGGGAGGTGACCAGGAGTGCGAGCAAAAGCTTTTGAGGCATGGGGTAGCGCGCTCATGCCTCTCGTAGCACCATGCTGACGAAGTAGACCAGATGCTCGATGAGAGAGGAGGTATTGGCGGGGTCTTGTATCTTTTGAGGATGCTAGCCTTTAGGGGTCTCGTCACCTACCACATTAGCCGCGGCCTCATGAGCCTTAGCCTCAGGAGCCCCGCCAGCTAAAGGGTCGGCTTGGGCCTCAGGAAGGACATTGGTTGTTGGGTCAGCTAAAGCCTCAGGAGCGCCATCCCGAGGCTGCTGTGCCATGCTTGGTGACGAGGCGCCCTGCTGAGGATCCTTGGTCGGGCGCTCTTCCCTTAGCGCTACCAGGGCGGCACTGGCAGAGTGAGGCGTGGCGGCCAAATAGAGCACCAAGGGCTCGAGGGGGTGTGGCGCCACCATCACTGGTGGGCTGGTGAGGTATTTATTGAGGTCTTGGAAGGCCGCGTCAGCCTCAGGGGTCCACTCAAACGGCCCTTTCCTCTTCATCAGCTTGAAGAATGGGAGGGCACGTTCCTCCAGCTTGGAGATGAAACGCCCCAGCGAGGTCATGCAGCCCGCAAGCTTCTGCATCTCCTTGGGTGTCTGTGGCAGGCTCATGTCTTATATAGCATTGACTTTCTCCCGGGTTGGCCTCGATTCCTCTATGCAACATCAGGAAACCCAGCAGCTTGCCAGATGGGACTCCGAACACACACTTCTCGGGGTTGAGCCACAGGTCCACCTTGCGCGGGCTGGCAAATGTTTCCTTCAGGTCCTCGATCAGGGTCTTTGCCTCCCGAGACTTCACCACTATGTCATCAACATAAGACTTAGCGTTCCTCCCGAGCTATTGGCCCAAAGCAGTGTGCATTAACCGCTGAAAGGTGGCTCCAGCATTACACAGCCCGAAAGGCATGCAGGTGTAGTAGTACACCCCACAGGGGGTCTAGAACGCCGTTTTCTCCACATCTTGCACAACCGTCTTGATCTGGTGGTAGCCTGAAAAGGCGTCTAAAAAGCATGACATGTCACACTTGGCGGTGGAGTCGACGATCTGGTCGATGCACGGGAGCGGGAAGGGGTCCTGGGGGAAAGCCTTGTTTAGGTTGGTGAAGTCGACGCACATGCGCTCCTTCCCCCCTTCTTGGGGACAATAACTGGGTTTGCCAGCCACTCCGGGTACCGCACCTCCTGGATGACACCAGCATCCTACAGCTTGCGGGTTTCTTGGACGATGAACCTCTGCTTCTCCGTGGACTGTCGTCGTGCCATCTGCTTTACTGGGCGTACATTTGGGCACACCCTCAAGTGGTGCTTGATTATTCCCCTTGGGATCCCAACCAGGTCCTTCGGCTCCCATGCAAACACTTCCTTTTTGGCACATAAGAAGCTGACCAACGCTCTCTCTTGGTCCAAGGCAAGGCCAGCTCCTATGGTGAAGGTGGCGCCTAACAACCCATCCTCATCGATTGGAACTTGCTTCGTCTCGGCTCGGTCTTGGGAAAACAACTGCTTCTTCTTGGCTGGCGCGGCCCCTGGAGCCTCAGGGACCCCTTTCTTGCACGGTTGCGTGGACAAGCAGACATGAAGGCGAGCTTAAGGGCCAGTAGCGCGTCCTTGGTATCCACTGCTACCATGAGGACACCGCTGCTACATGGCATCTTCATGAGGTTGTAGGCTGGATGAGTTGCTGCCATGAACTTGGATAGGGTTGGGTACCCAAGGATGGTGTTGTATGGTAGGCCGATCCGGGCGATGTCGAAGTCGATGAGCTCGGTGCGGTAGCTGTCGCGGGTCCCGAAGGTGACAGGAAGGTAGATTTGCCCCGGGGGGCTGGTAGAGCCAATGCCGACCCCAGAGAAAGGCTTGGTGGGGCGGAGCCGGCCGTGGGGCGCGTGGAGCAAGCCGAATGCCTCCACGGAGAGAACATATAGGCTGGCTCCATCGTCAATGAGAGTCTTGGTGACCGCCATGTTGCAGATGGTGGGGGTGTAGAGCATCGGGAGTATGCCTGACCCGCCGTCGTAGCAGGGTGATCTTCTGAGCTGAAGGTGAGGTCGGCCTTGGGCTCAAGTGAGCTGGTGAGCTGGTGAGGGTGGAATGGATCTGATCAGACTCTCTCCCCCTCCGTAGTGGTGGCTAGGTCCTATTTATAGTGACCTTGGTCCTCTTCCCGAATGGATGCGGGAAGGGATCCCACAACGTCCAAATTTGAAGGGAGACAGCTAGTACATCTTATCCTGACTAAAGTGGTCTTCGCCTGCAAAAGCCTCTGGTTGTGATGCTGCGGTGGGCTCGATGACGACCCCTCTCCTGGCGGTCTTGGTCTTGTTGCACAAGAATGGAAACATTTGGTTGATTCCTCGGGACTCCGTGCCTGCTTCTTGCCTCCCTTGTACCAAAGAGGAAACAGGTACACTGCGCCCACTGGCGCCCGCCTGGCCTTGATCGTCATGGCTCACGTCATCCACACCTCATGAGGTGAGCTTTGCATATAAATCTCCGCTCCTCAGGAGCCATCCTGAGGAGGCGGATCCCTTCGAAGGCCTTGGTGACCCTTGAGTTGTTGATGTTGGAGCTGGGTCGTACCAGGCCATCGATGGAGCCACGCCGTGGGCCGCAGGCAGGCAAGTCTGGGTACCCCCGTATCCAGAACGCTGACAACCTCCATTCCACGATATAGGAAATATAACACATTTTGGTAGGCTAGTTCAACCTACCAAAATTTCTGAGATTTTGAAATGGAGGTAGCACTATATAGTTTAATTATTTGTGTATCACTACATTGTCAAAGTCATCACATTGTTATTGCTAAATCTCAGTTGATGATATACTCGTATGATCTTACATGGAGATTTATGCAAAATTTTCTTTTTAGCTTTTTTCTTCTTATATACTATGTTAAATCTCAGTCGCCTTACATATAGCCACGCCCTCATGATTATGTTGGGGAACATTGCATGGAAAACAAAAAAAATTATATGCACACACAAGATATACCCATGGAGATGCGTAGCAACGAAAGAGGAGAGTGTGTCTTCGTACCCTCGTAGATCGTAAGCAGAAGCGTTTAGAAACACAGTTGATGTAGTCGAACTTCTTCGTGATCCAACCGATCAAGTACCGAACTTACGACACCTCCGCGTTCAACACACGTTCAGCTCGGTGATGTCCTCGCCTTCTTGATCCAGCAAGATGGACGAAGTAGTACATGAGTTTCGGTAGCACGACGGTGTGTTGATGGTGGTGGTGATGCTATCTCTGTAGGGCTTCACCTAAGCACTCCGAAAATATGACCGAGGGACAAAACTATGGAGAGGGGCACCGCACACGGCTAAGAGATTGTCGTGGGGTTGTGCGGTGCCCCCTCCCCCATATATATAGGTGGGGGAGAGGGGAGACGGCAAGGAGGCACCTCCACGGAGGTGAATCCTCCTTGAGCTCCTGCCCTAGTTGCGCCCCCCTTCCTTGTTTGCCTGCGAGAGGAAGGCAGGAGGACGTGGCGCCCCCCCCCCCCTTCCTTCCTCCTAGGTGGAGGAAAGGAAAGAGGGGCTAGACCTCCCTCCTTTCCCTCCATAGGGACGAATTCCAAGGGAAGGGACGCGCCAGCCCCTTGTGGGCTGGTGTGTTCCCCGTCTTGGCCCATAAGGCCCATTAACCTCCCGGGGCTTCCCGGAACCCCTTCCGGTGATCCGATGACTACCCGATACGCTCGAAAACCTTTCTGGTGTCCGAATAGCATCATCCTATATATCAATCTTTACCTCTGGACCATTCTGGAGCTCCTTGTCATGTCCGTGATCTCATTCGGGACTCTGAACAACATTCGGTCACCAAATCACATAACTCATATAACATTATATCGTCAATAAACGTTAAGCATGCGGTCCCTACGGGTTCAAGAACTATGTAGACATGACCGAGATACCCGATCAATAACCAATGGCGGAACCTGGATGCCCATATTGGTTCCTACATATTTTACAAAGATCTTTATCGGTCGAACCATATGACAATATACGGTTGGGAAATGTAGCATGCAATTTCAAAAAAAATCCTACGCTCACGCAAGATCTATCTAGGATATGCATAGCAATGAGAGGGGGAGAGTGTGTCCACATATGCTCGTATAACGAAAGTGGAAGCGTTTACTTAACACGGTTGATGCAGTCAAACGTCTTATCGTTCCGACCGATCGAGTACCGAACATATGGCATCTCTGGGTTATGCACACGTTCAGTGCGATGACGTCCCTCGAGCTCTTGATCCAGCAAAGGTTCGAGGAAGTAGATGAGTTCTGTTAGCACGACGGCATGCTGACGGTGATGGTGATGTGATCTGCACAGGGCTTCGCCTAAGCACCGCGAGAATATGACTGGAGGCTAAACTATGGAGGGGGGCACCGCACACGGCTTAGAGCAATTGGTGTGTCTCATAGGGGCGCTCCCCCTCCGTATATAAAGGAGGGAGGGAGAGGAGGCCGGCCTCGGTGTGTTGGAAATATGCCCTAGAGGCAATAATAAAATGATTATTATTATATTTCCTCTTTCATGATAATTGTCTTTTATTCATGCTATAATTGTATTATCCGGAAATCGTAATACACGTGTGAATACATAGACCACAATATGTCCCTAGTGAGCCTCTAGTTGACTAGCTCATTGATCAACAGATAGTCATGGTTTCCTGACTATGGACATTGGATGCCGTTGATAATGGGATCACATCATTAGGAGAATGATGTGATGGACAAGACCCAATCCTAAGCATAGCACAAAGATCGTGTAGTTCGTTTGCTACAGCTTTTCCAATGTCAAGTATCTTTTCCTTAGACCATGAGATCGTGTAACTCCCGGATACCGTAGGAGTGCTTTGGGTGTACCAAACGTCACAACATAACTGGGTGACTATAAAGGTGCACTACAGGTATCTCTGAAAGTGTCTGTTGGGTTGACACGGATCGAGACTGGGATTTGTCACTCCGTATGACGGAGAGGTATCTCTGGGTCCACTCGGTAATGCATCATCATAATGAGCTCAAAGTGACCAAGTGTCTGGTCACGGGATCATGCATTACGGTACGAGTAAAGTGACTTGCCGGTAACGAGATTGAACGAGGTATTGGGATACCGACGATCGAATCTCGGGCAAGTAACATACCGATTGACAAAGGGAATTGTATACGGGGTTGCTTAAATCCTCGACATCGTGGTTCATCCGATGAGATCATCGAGGAGTATGTGGGAGCCAACATGGGTATCCAGATCCCGCTGTTGGTTATTGACCGGAGAGTCGTCTCGGTCATGTCTACATGTCTCCCGAACCCGTAGGGTCTACACACTTAAGGTTCGGTGACGCTAGGGTTGTATGAGTATGAGTATGCAGCAAACCGAAAGTTGTTCGGAGTCCCGGATGAGATCCCGGACGTCACGAGGAGTTCGGGAATGGTCCAGAGGTAAAGAATTATATATAGGAAGTAATGTTTCGGCCATCGGGAGAGTTTCGGGGGTCACCGGTATTGTACCGGGACCACTGGAAGGGTCCCGGGGGTCCACCGGGTGGGGCCACCTATCCCGGAGGGCCCCGTGGGCTGAAGTGGGGAGGGGACCAGCCCCTAGTGGGCTGGTGCTCCCCCCCCCCTTGGGCCTCCCTGCACCTAGGGTTGGAAACCCTAGGGTGGGGGCGCGCCCCACTTGCCTTGGGGGGCACTCCACCCCCCTGGCCGCCGCCCCCTAGGGAGATCTGATCTCCAGGGCCGGCGCCCCCCCAGGGGGGCTATATAAAGCAGGGGGGAGGGAGGGCAGCCGCACCTGAAGTCTTGGCGCCTCCCTCTCCCCTGCTACACCTCCTCCTCCTCCCGTAGTTGCTTGGCGAAGCCCTGCCGGAGCCCTGCTGCATCCACCACCACGCCGTTGTGCTGCTGGATCTTCATCAACCTCTCCTCCCCCCTTGCTGGATCAAGAAGGAGGAGACGTCACGATGACCGTACGTGTGTTGAACGCGGAGGTGCCATCCGTTCGGCGCTAGGATCTCCGGTGATTTGGATCACGACGAGAACGACTCCCTCAACCCCGTTCTCTTGAACGCTTCCGCACGCGATCTACAAGGGTATGTAGATGCATCTCTCTATCTCGTTGCTAGATGAACTCATAGATTGATCTTGGTGAACGTAGGAATTTTTTTATTTTATGCAACGTTCCCCAACAGTGGCATCATGAGCTAGGTCTATGTGTAGTTCTCTATTGCATGAGTAGAACACGAATCTGTTGTGGGCGTAGATCTTGTCAACTTGCTTGCCACTACTGGTCTTATTTTTCTTCAGCGGTATTGTGGGATGAAGCGGCCCGGACTTACACGTACGCTTACGTGAGACAGGTTCCACTAACTGACATGCACTAGTTGCATAAGGTGGCTAGCGGGTGTCTGTCTCTCCCACTTTAGTTGGAGCGGATTCGATGAAAAGGGTCCTTATGAAGGGTAAATAGAAGTTGACAAAATCACGTTGTGGTCATTCATAGGTAAGAAAACGTTCTTGCTAGAACCCAATTGCAGCCACGTAAAAGATGCAACAACAATTAGAGGACGTCTAACTTGTTTTTGCAGCAATTGCTATGTGATGTGATATGGCCAAAAGTTGTGATGTATGATGAATGATATATTGTGATGTATGAGATCATGTTCTTGTAATAGGAATCACGACTTGCATGTCGATGAGTATGACAACCGGGAGGAGCCATAGGAGTTGTCTTAATTATTGTATGACCTACATGTCAATGATTTAACGCCATGTAATTACTTTACTTTATTGCTAAACCGTTAGCCATAGTAGTAGAAGTAATAGTTGGCGAGCAACTTCATGGAGACACGATGATGGAGATCATGATGATGGAGATCATGGTGTCATGCCGGTGACGAAGATGATCATGGAGCCCCGAAGATGGAGATCAAAGAAGCTATATGATATTGGCCATATCATGTCACTACTATATAATTGCATGTGATGTTTATTATGTTTATGCATCTTGTTTACTTAGAACGACGGTAGTAAATAAGATGATCCCTTATAATAATTTCAAGAAAGTGTTCCCCCTAACTGTGCGCCGTTGCTAAAGTTCGTCGTTTCGAAGCACCACGTGATGATCGGGTGTGATAGATCCTTACGTTCACATACAACGGGTGTAAGACAGTTTTACACATGCAAAAACACTTAGGGTTAACTTGACGAGCCTAGCATGTACAGACATGGCCTCGCAACACAGAGACCGAAAGGTCGAACATGAGTCGTATGGAAGACACGATCAACATGGAGATGTTCACTGATGATGACTAGTCTGTCTCACGTGATGATCGGACACGGCCTAGTCGACTCGGATCGTGTAACACTTAGATGACTAGAGGGATGTCTAATCTGAGTGGGAGTTCACTAAATAATTTGATTAGATGAACTTAATTATCATGAACTTACTATAAAATCTTTGCAAAATATGTCTTGTAGATCAAATGGCCAACGCTCCTGTCAACATGAACTTCAACGCGTTCCTAGAGAAAACCAAGCTGAAAGATGATGGCAGCAACTATTCGGACTGGGTCCGGAACCTGAGGATCATCCTCATAGCTGCCAAGAAAGCATATGTCCTAGAAGGACCGCTAGGTGAAGCACCCATCCCAGAGAACCAAGACGTTATGAATGCTTGGCAGTCACGTGTTGATGATTACTCCCTCGTTCAGTGCGGCATGCTTTACAGCTTAGAACCGGGGCTCCAAAGCGTTTTGAGCAACACGGAGCATATGAGATGTTCGAGGAGCTGAAATTGGTTTTCCAAGCTCATGCCCGGGTTGAGAGATATGAAGTCTCCGACAAGTTCTACAGTTGTAAGATGGAGGAAAATAGTTCTATCAGTGAGCACATACTCAAAATGTCTGGGTTGCACAACTGCCTGTCCCAGCTGGACATTAACCTCCCGGACGAGGCGGTCATTGAAAGAATCCTTCAGTCGCTCCCACCCAGCTACAAGAGCTTTGTGATGAACTACAATATGCAGGGGATGGTGAAAACTATTCCTGAAGTATTTTCAATGCTGAAGTCAGCAGAGGTAGAAATCAAGAAAGAACATCAAGTGTTGATGGTCAATAAAACCACCAAGTTCAAGAAGGGCAAGGGTAAGAAGAACTTCAAGAAGGACGGCAAAGATGTCGCCGCGCCCGGTAAGCCAGCTGCCGGCAAGAAGTCAAGGAATGGACCCAGGCCTGAGACTGAGTGCTTTTATTGCAAAGGGAAGGGTCACTGGAAGCGGAACTGCCCCAAATACTTAGCGGACAAGAAGGCCGGCAACACTAAAGGTATATGTTATATACATGTAATTGATGTGTACCTTACCAGTACTCATAGTAACTCCTGGGTATTTGATACCGGTGTCGTTGCTCATATTTATAACTCACAGCAAGAGCTATGGAATAAGCGGAGACTGGCGAAGGACGAGGTGATGATGCGCGTCGGGAATGGTTCCAAGGTCGATGTGATCGCCGTCGGCACGCTACCTCTACATTTACCTACGGGATTAGTTTTAAACCTCAATAATTGTTATTTAGTGCCATGTTTGAGCATGAACATTGTATCATGATCTCGTTTAATGCGAGATGGCTACTCATTTAAATCCGAGAATAATGGTTGTTCTATTTATATGAGAGATATGTTTTATGGTCATGCCCCGATGGTCAATGGTTTATTCTTAATGAATCTCAAACGTAATGTTACACATATTCATAGTGTGAATACCAAAAGATGTAAAGTTGATAACGATAGTCCCACATACTTGTGGCACTGCCGCCTTGGTCACATTGGTGTCAAGCGCATGAAGAAGCTCCATGATGATGGACTTTTAGAGTCTCTCGATTATGAATCATTTGACACATGCGAACCATGCCTCATGGGCAAAATGACCAAGACTCTGTACTCCGGAACAATGGAGCGAGCAAGCAACTTATTGGAAATCATACATACTGATGTGTGTGGTCCAATGAGCGTTCAGGCTCGCGGAGGATATCGTTATGTTCTCACTCTCACTGATGACTTAAGTAGATATGGGTATGTCTACTTGATGAAACACAAGTCTGAAACCTTTGAAAAGTTCAACGAATTTCAGAATGAAGTAGAGAATCAACGTGACCGAAAGATAAAATTCTTACGATCAGATCGTGGAGGAGAATATTTAAGTCATGAATTTGGTACGCACTTAAGAAAATGTGGAATCGTTTCACAACTCACGCCGCCTGGAACACCTCAGCGTAATGGTGTGTCCGAACATCGTAATCGCACTCTATTGGATATGGTGCGATCTATGATGTCTCTTACCGATTTACCGCTATCATTTTGGGGATGCGCTCTAGAGACAGCTACATTCACTTTAAATAGGGCTCCGTCTAAATCCGTTGAGACGACACCGTATGAATTGTGGTTTGGGAAGAAACCTAAGCTGTCGTTTCTAAAAGTTTGGGGATGCTATGCTTATGTCAAGAAACTACAACCTGAAAAGCTCAAACCCAAGTCGGAAAAATGCGTCTTCATAGGATACCCTAAGGAAACCATTGGGTATACCTTCTACCTTAGATCCGAAGGCAAGATCTTTGTTGCCAAGAACGGATCCTTTCTGGAAAAAGAGTTTCTCTCGAAAGGAGTAAGCGGGAGGAAAGTAGAACTCGATGAAGTACTACCTCTTGTACCGGAAAGTAGTGCAGCTCAGGAAAATGTTCCTGTGGTGCCTACACCGACTGGAGAGGAAATTAATGATGATGATCAAGGTACTTCGGATCAAGTTGCTACTGAACTTCGTAGGTCCACAAGGACACGTTCCACACCAGAGTGGTATGGCAACCCTGTCCTGGAAATCATGTTGTTAGACAACGGTGAACCTTCGAACTATGAAGAAGCGATGGCGGGCCCAGATTCCAACAAATGGCTTGAAGCCATGCAATCCAAGATAGAATCCATGTATGAATATAAAGTATGGACTTTGACAGACTTACCCAATGATCAGCGAGCGATAGAAAACAAATGGATCTTTAAGAAGAAGACGGGCGCGGATGGTAATATTACCATCTATAAAGCTCGACTTGTCGCTAAGGGTTATCGGCAAATTCAAGGGGTTGACTACGATGAGACTTTCTCTCCCGTAGCGAAGCTGAAGTCCGTCTGAATCATGTTAGCAATTGCCGCATACTATGATTATGAGATATGGCAGATGGACGTCAAAACGGCATTCCTTAACGGCTATCTTAAGGAAGAACTGTATATGATGCAGCCGGAAGGTTTTGTTGATCCTAAAAATGCTAACAAGGTATGCATGCTCCAGCGATCCATTTATGGGCTGGTGCAAGCATCTCGGAGTTGGAACATTCGCTTTGATGAGATGATCAAAGCGTTTGGGTTTATGCAGACTTATGGAGAAGCCTACATTTACAAGAAAGTGAGTGGGAGCTCTGTAGCATTTCTCATATTATATGTAGATGACATACTTTTGATGGGAAATGATATAGAACTTTTGGTAGCATTAAGGCCTACTTGAATAAGTGTTTTTCAATGAAGGACCTTGGAGAAGCTGCTTACATATTAGGCATCAAGATCTATAGGGATAGATCGAGACACCTCATAGGTCTTTCACAAAGCACATACCTTGATAAGATTTTGAAGAAGTTCAGAATGGATCAGCCCAAGAAAGGGTTCTTGCCTGTATTGCAAGGTGTGAGATTGAGCTCGGCTCAATGCCCGACCATGGCAAAAGATAAAGAAGAGATGAGTGTCATCCCCTATGCCTCAGCCATAGGATCTATTATGTATGCCATGCTGTGTACCAGACCTGATGTAAACCTTGCCGTAAGTTTGGTAGGAAGGTACCAAAGTAATCCCGGCAAGGAACACTGGACAGCGGTCAAGAATATCCTGAAGTACCTGAAAAGGACAAAGGACATGTTTCTCGTTTATGGAGGTGACGAAGAGCTCGTCGTAAAGGGTTACATCGATGCTAGCTTCGACACAGATCTGGATGACTCTAAGTCGCAAACCGGATATGTGTATATGTTGAATCGTGGAGCAGTAAGCTGGTGCAGTTGCAAGCAGAGCGTCGTGGCGGGATCTACATGTGAAGCGGAGTACATGGCAGCCTCGGAGGCAGCACATGAAGCAATATGGATGAAGGAGTTCATCACTGACCTAGAAGTCATACCCAATGCGTCGGGGCCAATCACTCTCTTCTGTGACAACACTGGAGCTATTGCCCTTGCGAAGGAGCCTAGGTTTCACAAGAAGACCAGGCACATCAAGCGTCGTTTCAACTCCATCAGTGAAAATGTTCAAGATGGAGACATAGATATTTGCAAAGTACATACGGATCTGAACGTCGCAGATCCGTTGACTAAACCTCTTCCGCGAGCAAAACATGATCAACACCAGAACTCTATGGGTGTTCGATTCATCACAATGTAACTAGATTATTGACTCTAGTGCAAGTGGGAGACTGTTGGAAATATGCCCTAGAGGCAATAATAAAATGATTATTATTATATTTCCTCGTTCATGATAATTTTCTTTTATTCATGCTATAATTGTATTATCCGGAAATCGTAACACACATGTGAATACATAGACCACAATATGTCCCTAGTGAGCCTCTAGTTGACTAGCTCGTTGATCAACAGATAGTCATGGTTTCCTCACTATGGACATTGGATGTCGTTGATAACGGGATCACATCATTAGGAGAATGATGTGATGGACAAGACCCAATCCTAAGCATAGCACAAAGAGTGTAGTTCATTTGCTAGATATTTTCCAATGTCAAGTATCTTTTCCTTAGACCATGAGATCGTGTAACTCCCGGATACCATAGGAGTGCTTTGGGTGTACCAAACGTCACAACGTAACTGGGTGACTATAAAGGTGCACTACAGGTATCTCCGAAAGTGTCTGTTGGGTTGACACGGATCGAGACTGGGATTTGTCACTCCGTATGACGGAGAGGTATCTCTGGGCCCACTCAGTAATGCATCATCATAATGAGCTCAAAGTGACCAAGTGTTTGGTCACGCGATCATGCATTACGGTACGAGTAAAGTGACTTGCCGGTAACGAGATTGAACGAGGTATTGCGATACCGACGATCAAATCTCGGGCAAGTAACGTACCGATTAACAAAGGGAATTGTATACGGGGTTGCTTAAATCCTCGACATCATGGTTCATCCGATGAGATCATCGAGGAGTATGTGGGAGCCAACATTGGTATCCAGATCCCGCTGTTGGTTATTGACCGGAGAGTCGTCTCGGTCATGTCTACATGTCTCCCGAACCCGTAGGGTCTACACACTTAAGGTTCGGTGATGCTAGGGTTGTATGAATATGAGTATGCAGCAAACCGAAAGTTGTTCGGAGTCCCGGATGAGATCCCGGGCGTCACGAGGAGTTCCGCAATGGTCCGGAGGTAAATAATTATATATAGGAAGTGTTGTTTCGGCCATCGGGAGAGTTTCGGGGGTCACTGATATTGTACCGGGACCACTGGAAGGGTCCTGGGGGTCCACCGGGTGGGGCCACCTATCCCGGAGGGCCCCGTGGGCTGAAGTGGGGAGGGGACCAGCCCCTAGAGGGCTGGTGCGCCCCCCCCCCCCTTGGGCCCCCTGCGCCTAGGGTTGGAAACCCTAGGGTGGGGGCGCGCCCCACTTGCCTTGGGGGGCACTCCACCCCCCTGGCCGCCGCCCCCTTAGGAGATCTGATCTCCAGGGCCGGCGCCCCCCCACCCCAGGGGGCCTATATAAATGAGGGGGGAGGGAGGGCAGCCGCACCTGAAGTCTTGGCGCCTCCCTCTCCCCTGCTACACCTCCTCCTCCTCCCGTAGTTGCTTGGCGAAGCCCTGCCGGAGCCCTGCTGCATCCACCACCACGTCGTCGTGCTGCTGGATCTTCGTCAACCTCTCCTCCCCCTTGCTGGATCAAGGAGGAGACGTCACGCTGACCGTACGTGTGTTGAACGCGGAGGTGCCGTCCATTCGGCGCTAGGATCTACGGTGATTTGGATCACGACGAGAACGACTCCCTCAACCCCGTTCTCTTGAACGCTTCCGCACGCGATCTACAAGGGTATGTAGATGCATCTCTCTCTCTCTCGTTGCTAGATGAACTCATAGATTGATCTTGGTGAATGTAGGAAAAATTTTATTTTATGCAATGTTCCCCAACAAGGTGTGCCCCAAGTGGGAAGGAGTCCCACTTGGACTCCTAGTCGGATTCGCCCCCCCCCCCCCTTCCTTTTTTCGGAGGGGGGGAGGGGGAGGAGTAGGAGAGGGAGAAGGAAAGGGGGGTGGCGCCCCCTTCCCTAGTCCAATTCGGCCTCCTCCCTTGTGGGGGGCGCGCTAGCCCCTTGTGGGCTGGTGTGCCTCCCTCCTATGGCCCATATGACCCATATCTTTCACCGGGGGTTCCGGTAATCCCTTTTATACCCCTGTATGTACCTGATACACTCCGGAACCCTTCCGATGTCCGAATACTACCTTCAAATATATCAATCTTTACCTCTCGACCATTTCGAGACTCCTCGTCATGTCCTTGATCTCATCCGGGACTCTGAACAACCTTCGGTCACCAAAACACATAACTCATATAATACATATCGTCATCAAACGTTAAGCGTGCGGACCCTACGGGTTCGAGAACTATGCAGACATGACCGAGACACCTCTCCGTTCAATAACCAATAGTGGAACCTGGATGCTCATATTGGTTCCCACATATTCTACGAAGATCTTTATCTGTCGAACCACAATGTCAACATACGTTATTCCCTTTGTCATTGATATGTTACTTGCCCGAGATTCGATCGTCGGTATCTTCATACCTAGTTCAATCTCGTTACCTGCAAGTCTCTTTACTCGTTCCGTAACGCATCATCCTGCAACTAACTCATTAGTCACATTACTTGCAAGGCTTCATATGATGTGTATTACCAAGAGGGCCCAGAGATACCTCTCCGTTACTCGGAGTGACAAATCCTAATCTCGATCTATGCCAACCCAAGAAACACCTTTGGAGATACTTGTAGAGCATCTTTATAATCACCCATTTACGTTGTGACGTTTGATAGCACATAAGGCATTCCTCCGGTGTCCGGGAGTTGCATAATATCATAGTCAGAGGAATATATATTTGACATGAAGAAAGCAGTAGCAATAAACTGAACGATCGTTTATGCTAAGCTAACGGATGGGTCTTTTCCATCACATCATTCTCCTAATGATGTGATCCCGTTCATCAAATGACAACAGATGTCCATGGCTGGGAAACTTAACCATCTTTGATCAACAAGCTAGTCTAGGAGAGGCATACTAGGGACACGGTGTTTTGTCTATGTATTCACGCATGTATCAAGATTCCGGTTAATACAATTCTAGCATGAACAATAAACATTTATCATAAATAAGGAAATATAAAATAACAACTTTACGGTTGCCTCTAGGGCTTATTTCCTTCATATACGTAATTCCCTTTGTTTGTCGGTATGTTACTTGCCCAAGATTCGATCGTCGGTATCTTCATACCTGGTTCAATCTCGTTACCTGCAAGTCTCTTTACTCGTTCCGTAATACACCATCTTGTAACTAACTCCTTAGTCACTTTTCTTGCAAGCTTCTTGTGATGTGTATTACCGAGAGGGCCCAGAGATACCTCACTTATACACGGAGTGACAAATCCTAATCTCGATCCATGCCAACTCAACAGACACCTTCGGAGATACCTGTAGAGCTTCTTTATGATCACCCAGTTACGTTGTGACATTTGATAGCACACAAGGTATTCCTCCAATATCCGGGAGTTGCATGATCTCCTAGTCAAAGGAATATGTATTTAACATTTAAGAAAGCAATAGCAATAAACTAAACGATCATATGCTAAGCTAACGGATGGGTCTTGTCCATCACATCATTCTCCTAATGATGTGATCCTGTTACCAAGTGACAACACATGTCTATGGTTAGGAAACCTTAACCATCTTTGACCAATGAGCTAGTCTAGTAGAGGCTCACTAGGGACACGGTATTTGTTTATGTATCCACGCATGTATTTAAGATTCCCATCAATACAATTCTAGCATGAGTAATAAACCTTTATCATGAATAAGGTAATACAAAATAATAAGTTTATTATTGCCTCTTGGGCATATTTCTTTCAGTCTCCCACTTGCACTAGAGTCAATAATCTAGATTACATTGTAACGATTCTAACACTCATGGAGTCTTAGTGTCGATCACGTTTTGCTCGCAGAAGAGGCTTAGTCAACGGGTATGCTACCTTCAGATCTGTATGTATTTTGCAAATCTCTATGTCTCCATCCTTGAACTTTTCACGGATGGAGTTGAAGTGTTTCTTGATGCGTTTGGTTCTCTTGTGAAACCTGGATTCCTTCGCCAAGGCAATTGCTCCAATGTTTCTCACAAAATATTTCGTTGGACCCGATCCACTAGGTATTACACCCAGATCGGATATGAACTCCTTCATCCAGACTCCTTCATGTGCTGCTTCCGAAGCAGCTATGTACTCCGCTTCACACGTAGATCCCGCCATGACACTCTGCTTGGAACTGAACCAACTGACAGCTCCACCATTAAATTTAAATATGTGTCCGGTTTGTGACTTGGAGTCATCTGGATCAGTGTTGAAGCTTGCATCGACGTAACCATTTATGATGAGCTCTTCGTCACCTCCATAAACAAGAAACATATCCTTGGTCCTTTTCAGGTACTTCAGGATGTTCTTGACCGTTGTCCAGTGATCCACTCCTAGATTACTTTGGTACCTCCCTGCTAAACTTATGGCAAGGCACACATCAGGTCTGGTACACAGCATAGCATACATGATAGAACCTATGGCTAAGGCATAGGGAATGACTTTCATCTTCTCTCTATCTTCTACAGTGGCCGGACTTTGAGTCTGACTCAATTTCACACCTTGTAATACAGGAAAGAACCCTTTCTTTGACTGCTCCATTTTGAAATTGTTCAAAACTTTGTCAAGGTATGTGATTTGCGAAAGTCCTATTAAGCGTCTCGATCTATCCCTATAGATCTTGATGCCCAATATATAAGCCACTGTTCAAGATATCTTCCGATATTCTGATAAATCGGCCGATTTATCGCTTATTGTTGTCTAACCGATAAGATAAATCGGCCGGTAATTCAGCCGATATGGCGATAAATCGGCCGATATGCCGATAAACTGGCCAATTTACCCCTTATCATGGGTCGGCCGATAAGTTCCCGACAAGCGATATCCCCAACATTGATATAAGCAGCTTCTTTGAGGTCTTTCATTGAAAAATTCTTATTCAAGTATCCTTTCATGCTATCCAGAAATTCTATATCATTTCCAATCAACAATATGTCATCCACATATAATATAAGAAATGCTACAGACCTCCCACTCACTTTCTTGTAAATACAGTCTTCGCTGTAAGTCTGTATAAAACCATGTGCTTTGATCACCTCATCAAAGCGTATATTCCAACTTCAAGATGGTCGCACCAGTCCATAGATGGATCGCTAGAGCTTGCACACTTTTTTAGCACCATTAGGATCGACAAAACCTTCTGGTTGCATCATATACAACTCTTCTTAAAGAAATCGATTAAGGAGTGCAGTTTTGATGTCCATTTGCCAGATTTCATAATTATAAAATGCGGCAATTGCTAAAATGATTCAGACAGACATAAGCATCACTATGGGTGATAAAGTCTAATCGTAGTCAACCCCTTGAACTTGTCGAAAATATTTTGTGACAAGTCAAGCTTTGTAGACAGTAACATTACCACCAATTTTAGTCTTCTTCTTGAAGATCCATTTATTCTCAATAGATCATCGGTAAGTCCACCAGAGTCCATACTTTGTTCTCATACATGGATCCTATCTCAGATTTCATGGCCTCAAGCCATTTATCGGATATGGGCTCTTCTTAGTTTGTAGGTCCGCCATGGTCTAATAACATGACTTCCAGGACAAGATTACCGTACCACTCTGGTGCGGAACATGCTCTGATCGACCTACGAGGCCTAGTAGTAACTTGATCTGAAGTTTCATGATCATCGTCATTAGCTTCCTCTTCAGTTGGTGTAGGCATCACGGGAATGGTTTTCTGTGATGTGCTACTTTACAATTCGAGAGAAGGTGCAATTACCTCATTAAGTTCTACTTTCCTCCCACTCACTTCTTTCGCGAGAAACTCCTTCTCTAGAAAGGATCCATTCTTGGCAAAAAAATATCTTGCCTTCAGATATGTGGTAGAAGGTGTACCCAATTGTTTCCTTAGGGTATCCTATGAAGACGCACTTCTCCGACTTGGGTTCGAGATTATCATGTTGTAGCCTTTTGACATAAGTGTCGCATCCCCAAACTTTAAGAAACAATGGCTTAGGTTTCTTGCCAAACTACAGTTCATACGGTGTCGTCTCAACGGATTTAGACTATGCCCTATTTAACGTGAATGCGGCTGTCTCTAATGCATAACCCCAAAATGATAGTGGTAAATCAGTAAGAGACATCATAGAGTGCACCATATCTAATAAAGTGCGGTTATGACGTTCGGACACACCATTGCGCTGTGGTGCTCTAGGTGGCGTGAGTTGTGAAATAATTCCACATTGTTTTAAATGAAGGCCAAACTCGTAACTCAAATATTCGCCTCCGCGATCAGATCATAGAAACTTTATTTTCTTGTTATGATGATTCACCACTTCACTCTGAAATTCTTTGAACTTTTCAAATGTTTCAGACTTATGTTTCATCAAGTAGATATATCCATACCTACTCAAATCATCTGTGAAGGTCAGAAAATAACGATACCCGGCGCGTACCTCGACACTCATTCAACCGCATACATCGGTATGTATTATTTCCAATAAGTCATTAGCTCGCTCCATTGTTCCAGAGAATGGACTTCTAGTCATCTTGCCCATGAGCCATGGTTCGCAAGTATCAAATGATTCATAATCAAGTGATTCCAAAAGTCTATCCGTATAGAGTTTCTTCATGCGCTTTACACCAATATGACCTAAACGGCAGTGCCACAAGTATGTTGCACTATCATTATCAACTTTGCATCTTTTGGCATCAATATTATGAACATGTGTATCACTACGATCGAGATTCAACAAGAATAGACCATTCATCAGGGGTGCATGACTATAAAAGATATTACTCATATAAATAGAACAACCATTATTCTCCGATTTAAATGAATAACCGTCTCGCAATAAAAAAGATCCAGATATAATGTTCATGCTCAACGCTGGCACCAAATAACAATTATTGCGGTATAAAACTAATCCCGAAGGTAGATGTAGAGGTAGCGTGCCGACGGCGATCACATCGACCTTGGAACAATTCCCGACGCGCATTGTCACCTCATCCTTAGCCAATCTTCATTTATGTCGTAGCTCCTGCTTCGAGTTACAAATATGAGCAACCGGACCAGTATCAAATACCCAGGCGCTACTATGAGCATTAGTAAGGTAAATATCAATAACATGTATATCAAATATACCTTTGTTCACTTTGTCATCCTTCTTATCCACCAAGTATTTGGGGCAGTTCCGCTTCTAGTGACCATTGTCGGTGTCAAAACCGGCGGATCTCAGGTAGGGGGTCACGAACTGTGCGTCTAAGGCTAATGGTAACAGGAGGCAGGGGACACGATGTTTTACCCAGGTTTGGGCCCTCTCGATGGAGGTAATACCCTACTTCCTGCTTGATTGACCTTCATGATATGTGTATTACAAGAGTTGATCTACCACGAGATCATAGAGGCTAAACCCTAGGAGATAGCCTGTGATTATGATTGTTGTTGTCCTACAGACTAAACCCTCAGGTTTATATAGACATCGGAGGGGGCTAGGGTTACACAGAGTCGGTTACAGAGAAGGAGATCTAACATCCGAATCGCCAAGCTTGCCTTCCACACAAAGAGGAGTCCCATCCGGACACGGAACGAAGTCTTCAATCTTGTATCTTCATAGTCCAACAGTCCGGCCAAAGTATATAGTTCGGCTGTCCGGATAACCCCTAATCCAGGACTCCCTCAGTAGCCCCTGAACCAGGCTTCAATGACGATTAGTCTGGCGCGCAGATTGTCTTCGGCATTGCAAGGTGGGTTCTTCTCCGAATCCAGAGTACCTGTCGAGGCGAACAGTGTCTGGCCTCCCGTCAATGTTGTACTCCTAGGCTTCTGTGCTTCAGTAATGGTTATCTCCACATGTCGAGCGAATACGAGGAGCCGGGGCATTCTTACATTTGCCACCCCGACCCTGCAAACAAACCATCTATTTGAAGAGACGGGGATCATCAGATCCAAATCTTACCATGTTCTCCCAAGCAAGCGTTCAACAGAGCGCATCTGGAAAAACCATTCCATCATGGCCAGTCATCGCAGCTCCTCTTCTCGCTCCCTCAGCTCTAAGCCAGGGGATTGGGAAAAGTGTTCTGTCCCCCACAGCTATTTAGTAGAGTTGCAGACCCAAGGATTTCTTCCACCCGCATACATGGTCCCCGTTCGAGCCAGACTAGCCACCTATAATGGCGGGGAGCAAGCAGAGAGATTTCCTAACCCATCTCAGGGGGAGCGGGTATGCCTCGTCCCATATTTGCTAAGAGGCGTCGGTTTTCCAATCTACTCATTCCTCCGCGGGCTCCTGGAGTTCTACGGCCTCCAGCTGCATAACTTTACCCCAGCCTCTATGCTGCACATCGCAGGATACGTTGCCCTTTGCGAGCTATTCCTGGGCTGCGAGGCTCACATCGAGTTATGGAAGAGGTTATTCTACCTCGTCCCCCGTAATCAGGAGGGATATGTATATCAAGTGGGCGGAGCCTAAATATGGCGCGTCGCCCAAACCGGATACCTATCCGGCACTCCAAAGAAGGCATCCGAAGACTGGCCTTCGGAGTGGTTTTATGTTGATGACGTTCCCCTTCCGGACCCAGTCCTGACAGGCCTTCCTGAGTTTATCAACACTCCACTAAAGAAACGCCAAAGTTTGCGCCCCCGGAGCCCCCAGGAGGAAGACAATAGAGAAGTCCTCTACCTGATGAACAGGATAAAAATATTGACCCAATCGGGACTGACAATAACCGAAGTTATGTCAATATGCATAATGCGGGGAGTGCAGCCACTTCAATATCGGGGGAAACCCATGTGGCACTTGAATGGAGAAGACGATGCCACCCGTTGTAGTCGTAAAGGTCCGGACTCTGCCACTGCTCTGGCGAGAATATTTTCTGATTTATATAAAGGAGAAGAAGAGGAGTTCCTCTGCATAAAACCGCGGGACAGATTTTCCATGTACAATCCCCCAAGATGGGTAACTGTCATTCTTTACTCAACTCGATTCATCCTTGTCTCCTTTTGTCACAATCATTTACCTAGCTATTTCAAAGCAGGAACTGGAAAAGGCCGTGAAAGAGTTCAACAGCCCATCTCCACAGCCAAAGGATCCTGGCCGGGCTCTCGACCCCGGACTTGAAGAAGATCCGGACATATCTATGGAGCTTGTCGACGGGACATTCTACCAGGCAAGCTGTGACGGCACCTTAGTGGCCATCGTCGCCGATTACCCCGGGTTGCTCCCCGTGTCTCATGTAAGTAAAGCCGGGGTCCTAACTTCCGAAAAGGATTCCTTCGCTATGCCATACCTTATGTGCATATGTGACACTTTTATAGAAACGGCGCTCGGAATGCCGCGCAGAGCCCATAGGGACTCATCAGCAAAGGGCGTCCCGGCCAGGCAGGCTTAAGAGGAAGGCGGTCAGGGCTGAGGCACCACTGCAGAGGTACAATTTAAACTTCCTTTGTGATTATCATTGTTGAAATGTGGCAGCGGTCATTATGTCCTGGCAGAAAGAGTAGCCGCCAGACTATATCTGGAGACCTTGCCAGCCACGCTTTCGCCAGCCGGATTCCAGAACCGGACTCACCCATGGAGACTGATGTGGGGACAACACCGAATTGTCCTCCTACAGAGGATGCGGACAGGCTTTCCGCTACAAAGTCAGAAGTGGAGAGTGCCATGAATCACTGGCGCAGACGGGCCATACTCCGCGATGGTATTTTCTCCGAGGAGGCGTTCAATGCCTTCAACTCAGGAGACGCATACATCCGCGCTACTCAAGATGGACTTGCCAGAGCAACGGACCAGTATGCAAAAGATATACGGGTAAGAAAATTTGATAAGCATGTGTATCAGTAGCCCCTAAGACTTGAAACAGTTGGCACAACTGATTTAAGGATCATTGTATGCATAGGTTCTTGTAGATAAGAATACCCACTTAACTCAAGAGCTGGAAGAATGCAAGACCCAGCTAAGGGCCGCAGTTGCCGAACGGGAGGAATCCCAGAAGGCCTCCACTGGTAATACTTGCCTTGAGGAAGAAAATTTTAAGGACATATACCAGTTGTTATTCCGCATGGTTTACAAACTTTAACAAAATATTGTGCAGACAATCCCGGAGAGAATCCAAAGATCATTAAAGACGATGAGTCTCATGTCTGAAGACAGCTAAAGGCTGGCGAGCGCGTGCTCACGCAGGTTAGGTAAGAGAAGAATAATCTCCAAGGTGCCAATGTTCGACTGGGCGTCGAATTATCAGATGTTCGAGCTCAGCTTGCGGACTCCGTGAAGGACAACAGGAGGCTTCGACATGGCATTTATTGTAAGTGCTTAAATGAACTATAGTACAGTTTGGCGAGAAAGCGTGTTAACAGAGTTATGTCTATAGGTATGCTAACAGGCCGTCCCGAAGAGGAGATGCTTGGATCCACAAGCGATATGTTGCAAGATCTCTCACAACTGCACAAACAAGCTCGGCAGGTGATGCAGGGTATTGCCCAGGCCCTGTGGCCATCCGCTTCCCTGCCCGGAGGCATGGGCGAGCTTGTGAAGATGCTCAAAGGAGAACGGCGGCGCTTCTAGTTATGGAAGATATCAGCTTGCCGACAAGGTGCAAGGGAAGCCTGGGCCATGGTGAATACACGATACGCCAAGGCTGACCCAAACCATATGGCCGAAGTCGGACCGGTGGGGCCAGATGGGCAAGAGATTCCCGTAAGTCTGGTGTATGAACAAGTAGCATTAGCCGCAAAGTATTCCCAACAGGCTTGTAGGCTAGACAGCCTGTTGGATGGTATAGAGGAAGAATATAGCCAGTCCAAGTGACTATGTAATTCAATGGACATATGTAGTCCCTAGCCAGATTGAAAATCATTTGTCATGGCGGACCTTTTCGCTTCAGCCCCCGGACCCGACAGTCCGAAGTGTATCCGAATACCCGCTCAATTATGTAAAACAGGGGTATGCGTGGAAATCGGGCGTAGGGGTCATAAGTGCTTGAACGGACAAGTACCCAACTAGTTATGTTATATTACATGGATAGTAAGAAACATCTTCCAGAGAGAACAGTTCCGTTAGGGGTTCCTTTCCCTGGGTACGCATGCATCGATGTGCATGTCCGAACTGCGAACAGAAGCGCGGGATACAAAACATCTGGGGATTCACGTTGTAATAAATGAAAAACATCTTTTGTTCACCGACCGAATATTCCCTTAAGAACGCTAGCTTTCGGCTTCACACAGTCTGAGCTACACATCCGGTTGAACCAGCGGTAACAATCACAGAGGTGCTCCCCTTATGCCCTAGCCGAAATAACGGGAACGTAGGGCATAAACACAAGAGCCAGGCAACCCAGCATGGCCAAAACTTAAGTCCTATCGATGCATATAATGGTGAAGAAAAGGCACATATGGAAAGAAGATGCGTATGTGGTAGGCAGGAAGCCATGAAAGTAATTATATTAAGCTTCCGTATAGGAAGCCCCCAGGTATAGTGAGAACGCATAGTGCGGCTGGAGCGACCGAAGCATCCGTACATCATTTAAGGCTTTATGTGAAAAAATAAAGAGGGTGAGAAAGGAAGAAGGAGGACATAATTGAAAGGGGGGAGGTAAGGAGACGAACACTGAGTTCAGCGCTAGGCGTAGAATCTTCGGAGTCTGGCCGCGTTCCATGGGATCAGCTCGAGTCTGTTATCTGATGTATTGCGCAGACGGTACGCTCCTCCGGTGAGAACTTTATCAATGATGAAGGGACCCTCCCACTTGGGTTTGA
Organism: Triticum aestivum; assembly: GCF_018294505.1. Classification (NCBI taxonomy): domain Eukaryota; kingdom Viridiplantae; phylum Streptophyta; class Magnoliopsida; order Poales; family Poaceae; genus Triticum; species Triticum aestivum. The sequence goes on along the minus strand of NC_057801.1, from coordinate 124,302,346 downwards.
GCTTGTCCTTCTTCTTCTCTGGTAGGCGTAGAACGAGTTCGCCAACGTTATAAGTTTTGGCCCGTACTTCTCTGCTTTGATACCTTCGAGCCTGCTACTGATAGAATGCAGAACGGGCCTTTGCAACGTCACGCTCCTCCTCCAGGGCATCTAAGTTGTCCTGCCGATCTAGCTCGGCTTCCTTCTCTTCGTACATGCACACGCAAGGTGAGTCATGGATTATGTCGTAGGGTAGCACTGCTTCTGTGTCGTACACCATAAAAATGGTGTGTATCTGGTGGTACTATTCGGCATGGTCCGCAGCCCCCAGAGTACGGAGTCGAGCTCCTCGACCTAGTGCGTGTCTGATTCCTTCAAGGATCGCACTAGTCTGGGTTTGATGCCGCTCATGATGAGACCATTTGCGCGTTCGACTTGACCGTTTGTTTGGGGGTGATAGACAGAGGCGTAATCGAGCTTAATGCCCATGTTGCCGCACCAAGTTTTCACCTTATCGACTCTGAAATTTGAGCCACTGTCAGTGATGATGTTATGGGGGACACTGTAACGGTGTACAACCCCTGATATGAAGTCTATCACTGGTCCGGATTCGGCCGTTTTAACTGGTTTGGCTTCTATCCATTTGGTGAACTTGTCCACCATGACCAATAAGTATTTTTTTTCTTATGGCTTCCCCCTTTAAGAGGTCCGACCATATCCATCCCCCAGACCGCGAAGGGAAAATTATGGGGATTGTTTGGAGAGCGGTAGGGGGCATATGGCTCTGATTGATGAAGAGTTCGCAACCGTCGCACTGTTGGACAAGGTCTTGTGCATCTGCCCGGGCTGTCGGCCAGTAAAAACATGTACGGAAGGCCTCGCTTACAAGTGCCCGAGCTGCAGCTTGGTGCCCGCCGAGTCCGGCATGGATTTCGGCCAAGAGCTGCCGCCCTTCCTCTTCGGAAATGCATCTTTGGAGCACTCCGGTGGCACTTTTCTTATAGAGCTCTCCCTCGTGGACTTTGTAGGCCCTAGAACGCCACACAATACAACGTGCCTCATTTTGATCCTCGGGGAGCTCTTGCCTATTTAGGTAGGCCAAGAAGGGCTCGGTCCATGGGGCGATGACAGCCATGATTTCATGGGCTGAAGGTGTTATTTCGGTGGCAGAGTCTCTGATTATGTCAGATGGTTCGGAATCTAGGGTTGTGTTCGGGGCCGGACTGGTATTGCCTGTCTCCCCTTTCCATACCATGCATGGCTTGAACAGCCTTTCCAAGAAGATATTAGGTGGGACGGGGTCGCATTTAGCTCCGATGCGGGGGAGGATATTTGCTACTTGATTGTTTTCTGGGACCACATGGTGGAATTCGAGCCCCTCGAACCGAGCTGACATTTTGAGGACGGCATTACGGTAGGCCGCCATTTTCGGATCCTTGGCATAGAAGTCTCCATTTATTTGTGATATTGCAAGGTTCGAGTCCCCGCGCACTTCTTGGCGTTGAATGCCCATAGAGACTGTCATTCGAAGACCATGCAACAGAGCCTCATATTCGGCTGCATTGTTGGAGTCTGTGTATAATATTTGGAGTACGTATTGGACCGTGTCTCCGGTGGGAGATGTTAGGACAACACCCGCTCCCAATCCGGCCAGCATTTTAGAGTTGTCGAAGTGCATGATCCAATTGGAGTACGCGTCGTACTCTTTAGGGAGTTCAGCTTCTGTCCATTCGGCGACAAAGTCAGCCAGTACTTGCAACTTAATGGCTCGCCATGGTTTGTATGTTATGTCGAACGGAAGGAGCTTGATAGCCCATTTGGCAATCTTGCCCGTGGCGTCATGGTTATTTATGATGTCATTGAGTGGTACTTCGGAGGCCACCGTAATCGAACACTCTTGGAAGTAGTGTTGTAGATTTCGGGATGCCATGAAGACCGCGTGTGCTATCTTTTGATAGTGTGGGTATCGGGATTTGCATGGAGTGAGGACAGTGGACACATAATATACCGGCTTTTGGAGCGGGAACTTGTGTCTGTCTGCTTCTCGTTCAACGACGAGCACTGCGCTTACAACCTGGTGTGTTGCGGCTATGTATAATAGCATAGGTTCGCCAGTATTTGGCGCGGTCAGGACTGGATTGCTGGCCAATAGGGCATTTATTTCTTGCAGTCTGGTCGTGGCCGCATCCGTCCACTCGAAGTGTTCGGTGCATCGAATAAGGCGATAAAGAGGTAGTGTCGTTTCTCCTAATCGGGAGATAAAGCGGCTTAAGGCAGCCACAAATCCAGTTAGTTTCTGGATCTGCTTGAGGTCTGTTGGGATAGCCAACTGTGACAGAGCTTGGATTTTTGCTGGATTTGCTTTGATTCCTCTATTGGAAACGATGAAACCGAGCAACTTCTCGGAGGGTACGCCGAAGACACATTTTTCTGGGTTGAGCTTGATGTTGTATGTTCGGAGGTTGTCGAACGTGAGTCTCAAGTCATCTATTAAAGTTTCAACGTGTCTTGTTTTGATGACCACGTCGTCCATGTATGCCTCCACTGTTTTGCCGACTTGCTTCTCCAGGCATATCTGAATCATTCGTTGATAGGTTGCGCCAGCGTTCTTGAGCCCGAAAGGCATAGTGTTGAAACAGAAGGAGCCATATGGCGTTATGAAGGCCGTTGCGGCTTGGTCGGATTCCGCCATCTTTATCTGATGGTATCTGGAGTATGTGTCGAGGAAACATAGTGAGTCGTGTCCTGCGGTGGTGTCAATGATTTGGTCAATGCGAGGGAGGGGGAAGGGATCCTTAGGGCAAGTGAGGGAGTCCTAGATTAGGGGGTGTCCGGATGGCCAGACTAAGACCTTTGGCCGGACTCCTGGACTATGAAGATACAAGATTGAAGACTCCGTCCCGTGTCCGGATGGGACTTTCCTTGGTGTGGAAGGCAAGCTTGGCGATACGATATGAAGATCTCCACCCATTGTAACCGACTCTGTGTAACCCTAGCCCTCTCCGGTGTCTATATAAACCGGAGAGTTTTAGTCCGTAGGACGAACAACAATCATACCATAGGCTAGCTTCTAGGGTTTAGCCACTCCGATCTCGTGGTAGATCTACTCTTGTACTACCCATATCATCAATATTAATCAAGCAGGAGTAGGGTTTTACCTCCATCGAGAGGGCCCGAACCTGGGTAAAAACATCGTGTCCCTTGTCTCCTGTTACCATCCGCCTAGACGCACAGTTTGGGACCCACTACCAGAGATCCGCCGGTTTTGACACCGACATTGGTGCTTTCATTGAGAGTTTCGTTGTGTCGTCACCATCAGGAAGGATGCCGCATCCCGTCTTTAAATACGGCGTCGCTGCTAAAGGAGCTTTGGCTGTCGGCCAAACTCTCCGGCTAGGCAGGTTTTTGATGACCGCCTGTCCGGCCGTCGCGCCGACGATGACCTCTCGGGCCATCGAAAGCAATCTTCACATCCGCTTGGAGCTTGCTGAGCAGTTAGATCCGATGGAGCTCCTCTCCCTGAACGAGCTCTTGGATCGCATCACGGCCCTGGGAGTCGCTACTAATTACGACCAGATTGGGCTTAAACCCGATCAGAGAGAGATTGACTCTCCCCAGATCACCCATCATGTCGAAGTGGTGGAAGAACAATGCGGCGAGTCTTCGCCCGCCCTAAGGACCAGATGTGTCCGGATTCCCGATCCCTCCAAGCCGGATACCCGCGGAGAGGAGGATGTCGCCCAAACCCTGAACCTAAAGTCAGGCAGCAGGCCCGATTCATTGAATAATATCCAAGAAAGCTAGCTTCCGAATTCGGAAACCGCTTGGCCCCTGAATCTTACATCGGGCAGGGTTCCGGATTTAATTCCACCAGCCCACCCAACTACACGGGATTTATCCCTAATACGGCAAGAGCCCGGAGAAACATTACACCACTACTGGGCCAGATTCCTCCTGGTTATGAACAGGATAAAGGACTGCCGCGAGAAAGAAGCAATTTCACTCTTCTGTAACAACTGCACAAACATCAGAATCCTGAACGCCATAAGTCGCCGCAAAATTACATGATTCGCCAACTTGACATCCATAGTATGAAAGTATTGTGCGACTGAAAGCGTTCGGAAAACCGAAGATAAATTCTGGGACAATTCGGCCCCGAATACAACACCAGTCCGATACAAAAGGGCACACCATCGCCAGGCATCTGAGCCAAACATCAAAAAACAAAAACCCTGTACAGGGTACGGGACCGTACTGGAAGGGTGGCTCAATGGACCCTGTAAAATTCATAATTTAGGGGAAGCCACACCAACGCACAGCCTTAGAGCATCTTGGATACTATGGTAGGTAGCCCGAAGTGGCAAGGAGCTTTTAACTCCAGCACCCGAAGAATACCTCCCCAGTACGGTGTCGACAGTCTTTGAGACCTTCACACCATTTTTTATGGTATACGGCGCAGAGGCAGTACTGCCATGCAACATAATCCATGACTCACCTCGAGTGCGCATGTACGAAGAAAGAGAAGCCGAGCTCGATCGGCAGGACAGCTTGGACGCATTGGAAGAGGAGCGCGACGTGGCAAAAGCTTGTTCCGCATTCTATCAACAGCAGGCTCGAAGATACCAAAGCAGAGAAGTACGGGCCAAAACCTATAACGTTGGCGAACTAGTTCTATGCCTGCCAGACAAGAAAAAGGATAAATTAAAGCCCAAATGGGAGGGCCCCTTCATAATCGACCAAGTACTGACCGGCGGAGCGTACCGTCTGCGAAACGCATCGGATAACCGACTCGAGCCGAACCCATGGAACGCAGCACGCCTACGAAGGTTCTACGCCTAGCGCCGGACTCCGTGTTCGTTTCCTTCCTCCGTCCCTTTGTCTTATTTTTATTTTTTATTGGCAGTCCGGGATTTTGTTCCTTCTCCCTACCCTTTTTTCTCACAAGCCCTTAGGGGCTTGCCGCTGCATTATTCGCACATACCCGACGCGCTACCTGCGCTCATAATACCTGAGGGCTTCTTTACCAAGAAGTTTATATAAAACGGGCCTCATGCCCAAAACATGTGTGATGCTTCCACATGAACCTTTTATACACCATTATATGCATCGATATGACTTAAGTTTTGGCCAAGCTGGGTTTCCTGGCTCCTGTGCTTACCCCTACGTTCCCGTTCGTTCGGCTAGGTGGTAAAGGGAGCACCTCTGCGATTTTTACTGCCGGGTCAGCCGGATGTGTACCTCAGACTGGGTGAAGCCAAAATCTAGCGTTCTTAAGGGAATATTCGGTCGGTGATCTAAAAGATGATCTTTTGTATTTATTCATTTGCCCCCAGATGCTTTTCTGCTCTTCCTGGCAGTTCGGATATGCACTTTAGGGCATGCCTCCCAGGGAAAGGAAACCCTAACGGAACTATTCTCCCTGGAAGATGTTTCTTACTAACCATGTAATATAACATAACTAGTTGGGCACTTGTCTGCTAAAGCACTTATGACCCCTATGCCTTGTCTCCATGCATGCCCCGGTTCTTACATAATCGAGAGGGTATACGGACACACTCCGGACTGTAGGGTCCAGAGGTCGAAGCGAAAAGGTCCGCAATGACAAACGATCTACAATCCGGCTAGAAGGCATTTTTTATGTCATTTTTACAGAGTCAATCCGACTCAACATATTCTTCTTCAATACCATCCAACAGGTGGTCTAATTTACAGTCCTGTTGGGAATACTTTGCAGCCAGCTACACCAGGCCATATGCTAAGCTGACCGGGATCTCCTTTCCATCCGGACCTATAGGGCCGACCTCGGCCATGTGGTTTGGGTAAGCCTTCGTGTACTGAGTCTTCACCATGGCCCAGGCCTCCCTGGCACCTTGACGGCAAGCTGATATCTTCCACAACCGGAAGCGCTGCCGCACTCCCTCCAGCTTCTTGGTAAGCTCCTCAAGACCTTCGGCCACGGAGAGGGATGGCCACATAGCCAGGATGACGCTTTGCATTGCCTGCCGAACTTGTTCGTGTAGTTGCAACAGCTCGGGAAGAAGGTCTCCCGATGAACTGGGCATTTCCTCCGCAGGATGACCCGTCAGCAGACCTACAGACATAGCTCTGTTAATCGACTTCCTCGCCGAATTCTTTTTTCGAAGATTCGTTCAAGCACTTACTAAAAATGTCGCGTCGAAGTCGCCGATTCTCCTTCACGGCAGAAGACAGCTGAATACGAACATCTTTCAGTTCCTCGCCCAGCTGGGTATTGGCGTCTTGAAGCTTGTTCTTCTCTTGCCTCACCCTCGTCAGCACGCTCTCGCCAGCCTTTAGTTGGCGTAGGAGTTGTTGCTTGTCCGGATTTACTCTGGCCTCATCTGCATTATTATCGTCAGGGTTGCACGCCTGCCGCATTTCAAAACGGAAGTACCTTCGAAGCATATATTACCTGCGGGCGTCCCCTTGACATTTTCTGAAGTGGACAATGCGGCCTTGAGCTGGGCCTTGCACTCTTCGAGCTCCTGGGAAAATTGCGTGTTCTTCTTTGTAAGACACTGCATAGCACATGATCCTTCAAACAGTTATCTTCACTGTTTCAAGTCTCGCGGGCTACTGACATATATAACCTTCAATTCTACTCACATGTACGTCTTTCACATACTGCTCCGTGGCTCTGGCTAGACCATTTTGAGCAGCACGGAGATACGCATCTCCTGTATTAAAGGCGTCCAACGCCTCTAGGGAAAAACATGCGTCACGAAGAACAGTCCGGCGACGCCTGTGGTTCAGGGCACTCTCCACCTCTGAATTAGTGGCAGATAGCCCGTCGGCGCCCTTTGTCGGAGGAGAGCCCGAGGCGCGTCCCGTGTCCGCCTCCTCTTCCAGACCCGGCCTCGAACCTTGGCCGGCGGACATAGCCCTGCGAGCTCTCTTCTTTCTAAGAAAATCATGAGCATTAGTAGGACTCAAGGGCATAAACCCTAGGCGTTAAATTCGCACGCCATACCGTTGCGCCGGAATCACGATCTAGTCTGCACTTCTTTTTGGCCCGTCTGGCTTTAGCGGCCCTTGTTGGCTGCCCACCGTGGGCTCGGCCTTCCGCCTCAAGGATTTACCCTGCGAAACGCTGTTAGTACACGGCATGCAAGATAAAGCATGAGAGTACTGGGACTTCGGTCTTAGTTACCTTGGAGGCTGGAAGTAGTCCGGGATAGTCAGCCGTGATGGCCACTAAGGAGTTATCCTTGCTCAATTGATGAAATACTCCATCAATCAACTCCATGCATAAGTCCGGATCTTCTTGGGAGTCCGGATCGAGGGACCGTTTCGGGTCCTCGGGTTGTGGAGCAGGGCTGTTTATTTCCTTCACAACCTGGTGCAGCTCCTGCGTTTAAACATTACTAGTCTAAGTACTCAACTACGGGAATTTCAAAAACGAGTAGGCAAGTGAAAGTGTCCGCTCACCCAACTAGGAGGATTGTACATGGAGAATCCGCCTTCCGGGTTGACACGGAGGAATTCTTCCTCTTCCCCCTTGTACAAAGCGGATAAGATTCTCGTTAAAGTGACGGCCGAATCTCGCCCCTTGCGACCGCACCGGGTAGCGTGATCCTCCCCGTTGAAATCCCACATGGGGTGGCCTCTGTATTGAAGCAGCTGCACCCCTCGCGTAATGCATATGGCCATGACCTTAATCATGGTCAGTCCAGAATGAGCCAACAACCTTATCCGGCTCATCAGGTACAGGACGTCCCTGTCAGCTTCCCTCTGAGGGTTCCGTGGGCGCCAACTCAGACGCTTCTTCAACGGGGCATTATTGAACTCGGGGAGGCCGATCCGTACAAGGTCCGGTAGGGGGACGTCATCTATATAAAACCACTTCGAGGGCCAGTCTTCGGACGCCCTCTTTGGGGTGCCGGATAGATATCCGGTCCCGGCGATGCGCCATAGTTTGGCTCCGCCCACCTGATAAATAGACCCCTCCTGAGAACGGGGCAAAGGAAAAACAACCTCTTCCATAGCGCGAAATGGGCCTCGACACCCAAGAACAGTTCGCAGAGGGCCACGAAGCCCGTGATGTGCAAAATGGAGGCCGGCGTGAGGTTATGTAGCTGGAGGCCGTAGAACTCTAGCAACCCTCAGAGAAATGGATGAATTGGAAATCCTAGTCCTCTCATCAAATAAGGGACTAAGCATACCCGCTCTCCTTTAGAGGGATTGGGAATGCCCTCCGCCTGCTCTCCGCCGCTATAGGCAGCAATCCCAGCTCGAACTGGGACCATATATGCTGGGGGGAGAAGCCCCTTGGACTGAAGCACTACTAATTTGCTATGCGGGACGGAACACCGCCCCCGATCTCCGGGCCGAGGGCTGGAGGGGTGAGAGGAGGAGCGGCACCGACTGGCCATGATGGAATGGATCTCTGTCAGAGCCGCTCTGATGAAGACTCGCGGAGGGAAGATGGTGTGAATTGGATCTAAATCCCCGTCTCTTTTATGGGCGGCTCATTAACGCAACCAGGGGGGTAAGTGAAAAGAAAACCCCCTGTCTTTTCACATTCGTTTGACGCATGGAAGATGGTCATTATGGGGCATAGAAGCCGAGGAGGACAGCATGCACTAGAAGCCGAACACTATTCGACGGATACAGAGAATTTGCAGGAGAACCCGCCTTGCAATGACGAAGACAACTTGGGCGCCGGCCTCGTCGTCATTGAAGCCTGGTTCAGGGGCTACTGAGGGAGTCCTAGATTAGGGGGTGTCCGGATGGCCGGACTAAGACCTTTGGTCGGACTCCTGGACTATGAAGATACAAGATTGAAGACTCTGTCCCGTGTCCGGATGGGACTTTTTCCTTGGCGTGGAAGGTAAGCTTGGCGATACGATATGAAGATCTCCTCCCATTGTAACCGACTCTGTGTAACCCTAGCCCTCTCCGGTGTCTATATAAACCGGAGAGTTTTAGTCCGTAGGATGAACAACAATCATACCATAGGCTAGCTTCTAGGGTTTAGCCACTCCGATCTCGTGGTAGATCTACTCTTGTACTACCCATATCATCAATATTAATCAAGCAGGAGTAGGGTTTTACCTCCACCAAGAGGGCCCGAACCTGGGTAAAAACATCGTGTCCCTTGTCTCCTATTACCATCCGCCTAGACGCACAGTTCGGGACCCCCTACCCGAGATCCGCCGGTTTTGACACCGACAGCAAGCCTTATTGAGGTCTTTGAAATCGACAAATAGGCGCCAGGATTTGTCCTTCTTTGGTACCATTACCAGGTTTGCTAGCCAATCCGGATGTTTTATATCTCTGATGAATCCAGTCTCGAGTAGCTTGGCTAGTTCTTCTCCCATGGCTTGCCGCTTAGGTTCTGAAAAGCGCCTAAGAGTTTGCTTGACTGGCTTGTATCCTTTCAATATATTGAGGTTGTGTTCGGCCAGCCTGCGTGGGGTGCCCGACATGTCTGAAGGATGCCAGGCGAAAATATCCCAATTCTCATGTAGGAAATCTCGCAGTGCGGCGTCCATTGTGGGGTTCAACTGTGTCCCAATGGAAGCTGTCTTTGTGGGTCCGTTGGGTGGACCTGGAATTTGACTATCTTGTCCGCGGGCTTGAAAGAGGTGGACTTGGGTCGCTTGTCGAGTATCACATCGTCTCTGTCCACTGTGGCATGCAACGTTGTTAGTTCTTCGGCCATGAGGGCTTTGGATAATGCCTCCAGGGCTAGTGCGGCAGTTTTATTTTCGGCACGGAGTGCGACGTCCGAATCACTAGCTAGAGTGATGATTCCATTGGGTCGGGTATTTTGAGCTTCATGTACCCGTAATTGGGTATAGCTTGAAAGCTCGTGAATGCGTCCCGCCCTAAGAGGGCGTGGTATCCGCTGCTGAAGGGGCCACTTGGAACGTGATTTCTTCAGACCTGTAATTCTCCGGCGAGTCGAATACCACATCTAGTGTGATTTTTTCCGCACACCGTGCCACCTGACTAGGGATGATTCCCCTGAAGGTCGTGCTGCTTTGCTCAATGCGGCTTTTGTCAATTTCCATCTTGTTGAGGGTTTCCTCGTAGATGAGGTTTAATCCGCTTCTGCTGTCCATGAGCACTTTAGTGAGCCGGAAGCCGTCCACGATTGGGCTAAGGACCAAAGCAGCTGGTGCCCGGACTGTCCAGAATTGAGGTTTGTCACTGGCATTGAATGTTATAGCAGTGTCACTCCACGGATTTATTTTTGCCACGTGGCAAACTTCAGCAAAACTGCGATGAGCTCGCTTGTGCCTATTATTTGAGGCGAAAGTCTCAAAGACTGTCAGTACCGCATTGTTGTCTTCGGCGGGATGTTGCTCTGCTGTATGGTTTACAAGGAGATCCTCGCCGCTCTTTGCTACCTGTCGGAGTATCCAACATGCTCTAAGGCTATGCGTTGGCATGGTATCCGGTGTGCTGTGAATTTTGCATGGCCCATTGAACCATTCCTCCAATATGGTTCCACGCCCTGCGGCGGGCTTTGGTTTTTTGGTAATTGAATTAGGTGACTTGCGAGAGTTTACCCTTTTAGTTCGGACGAAGGGTTTAGTGAGAGCCGGATTATCCCAGAAGTCTGTTTGGGTTTTCCAGGTGCTTTCCATCGCACAGTACTTCTGTACTATGGCCGCTAAGTCAACAAAGTGTACTATGTCACGGCGACTTATAGCGTTGAGGATCCCTTTGTTCGTGCAATTTTTGGAAAAGAGTGAGATTGCGTCTTCCTCGCGACAGTCATTGACCTTGTTTATCACAAGGAGGAATCTGGCCCAGTAATGATGTATTGTCTCTTGGGGCTCTTGTCTGATATGGGAAAGATTGCATAAGTCTGGGTGGGTGGGTGGAATTAAATCCGAATCCTGACCCAATCTGAGACCCAGGGGTAGAGAAGCTTCCGAGCTTGGCGGCTCAGGCTCCGGGATGTTGCCCAATTTTTTCGGCCCGCCGCCCGATTATAAGTTCGGGGTTTGGGTCATGTCCTCCCGCGGGCGGGTATCCGGCTCGCAGAGCTCGGGAATTCAGACATAGTTCGTCCCCAAGATAGAGGGAGAATTCGCACGATGCTCTTCCACTACCGCTATCTCATGGGTGACCGGCGGAGAGTAAATCTCCCTTTGGTCGGGTTTAAGCCCGATCCGGTCATAGTCCGTAGCGACGCCCAGAGCGGCGATGCAATCCAAGAGCTCATTAAGGGAGGAGAGCTCCGTTGGATTCATCTATTTGGCAAGTTCCGAATCAACGTGGAAGCTATTTTTGATGACCTGAGAGGCCATCGTCAGCGTGGCCACCGACCGAGCGGTCATGACGAAGCCGCCCAGCCAGAGAGTCTAGCCTAGAGCCAGGGCTCCCCTAGAGGTGATGTTGTCCTTGACAACAAGACGAGCCATCGAGCCTTGCAGTGATGGCACAGAGGAACTCTCAATGAAAGCACCAATGTCGGTGTCAAAACCAGCGGATCTCGGGTAGGGGGTCCCGAACTGTGCGTCTAAGTCTAATGGTAACAGGAGACAGGGGACACGATGTTTTACCCAGGTTTGGGCCCTCTCGATGGAGGTAATACCCTACTTCCTGCTTGATTGATCTTGATGATATGAGTATTACAAGAGTTTATCTACCACGAGATCGTAGAGGCTAAACCCTAGGAGCTAGCCTGTGATTATGATTGTTGTTGTCCTACGGACTAAACTCTCTGGTTTATATAGACATTGGAGGGGGCTAGGCTTACACAGAGTCGGTTACAGAGAAGGAGATCTAACATCCGAATTGCCAAACTTGCCTTCCACGCAAAGGAGAGTCCCATCCGGACACAGAACAAAGTCTTCAATCTTGTATCTTCATAGTCCAACAGTCCGGACAAAGTATATAGTCCGGCTGTCCGGATACCCCCTAATCCAAGACTCCCTCAACCATTCCCTTTGCAGTAGAAGCACTCAGTTTCAGGCTTGGGTTCAGCTTTGGGATTCTTCCCGGGAGCGGCAACTTCCTTTCCATTCTTCTTGAAGTTCCCTTTCTTTCCTTTGCCCTTTTTCTTGAAACTAGTGGTCTTGTTAACCATCAACACTTGGTGCTCCTTCTTGATGTCTACCTACGTGGCCTTAAGCATCATGAAGAGCTCGGGAATTGTTTTCGTCATCCCTTGCATATTATAGTTCATCATGAAGCCTTTGTAGCTTGGTGGCAGTGATTGAAGAACTCCATCAATAACACTATCAACTGGAAGTTTGTACCCCAGCTGAGTGAAGTGGTTATGATACCCAGACATTTTGAGTATGTATTCACTGACAAAACTATTCTCCTCCATCTTGCAACTATAGAACTTGTTGGAGACTTCATATCTCTCAATGCGGGCATTTGCTTGAAATATTAACTTCAACTCTTGGAACATCTCATATGCTCCATGACGTTCAAAACATCTTTGAAGTCCCGGTTCTGAGTCGTAAAGCATGGCCCACTGAACTATTGAGTAGTCATCAAATCGAGCCTGCCAGACGTTCATAACATCTAGAGTAGCTCCTGCAGCAGTTCTGTCACCTAGCGGTGCATCAAGGACATAATTCTTATGTGCAGCAGTGAGGATAATCCTCAAGTTACGGACCCAGTCCATGTAGTTGCTACCATCATCTTTCAACTTAGCTTTCTCAAGGAACGCATTAAATTTTAGGGGAACGGTAGCATGGGCCATTGATCTACAACATAGATATGCAAAACTATTAAGACTAAGTTCATGATAAATTAAGTTTAACTAATCAAAATACTAATAATGAACTCCACTTAAATAAATTTCCCTTAAGTTATCTAAGTGATACATGATCCAAATCAACTAACTCATGTCCGATCATCACGTGAGATGGGGTAGTCATCAATGGTGAACATCTCTATGTTGATCATATCTACTATATGATTCCTGTTCGACCTTTCGGTCTCCAGTGTTCCGAGACCATGTCTGTACATGTTAGGCTCGTCAAGTTTAACCCAAGTATTCTGTATGTGCAAAACTGTCTTACACCCATCGTATGTGAATGTAGAGTCTATCATGCTCGATCATCACAAGGTGCTTCGAAACGTCGAACTTTGGCAATGGTGCATACTCGGGAAGAACACTTTTATCTTAAAATTTAGTGAAGCGATCATCTTATAATGCTACCGCCGTTCTAAGCAAAATAAGATGCATAAAGGATAAACATCACATACAATCAAAATATGTGACATGATATGGCCATCATCATCTTGTGATTTTGATCTCCATCTCCAAAGCATCGTCATGGTCTCCATCATCACCGGCTCGACACCTTGATCTCCATCCTTGCGTCGGGGTTGTCTCGCCAACTATTGCTTCTACAACTATTGCTAACGCATAGCGATAAAGTAAAGCAATTACATGGTGCTTGCATTTCATAAAATAATTAAGAGACAACCCTAAGGCTCCTGCCGGTAGTAGACATTACAAAACATGATCCTCTCATACAATGCATATCACATCACGTCCTTACCATATCACATCACAACATGCCCTGCAAAAACAAGTTAGATGTCCTCTACTTTGTTGTTGCAAGTTTTACGTGGCTGCTACGGGCTTCTAGCAAGAACCGTTCTTACCTACGGCAAAAACCACAATGACGATTTATCAAGTTTTTTGTTTTAACCTTCTTCAAGGACCGGCCGTAGTCAAATTCGATTCAACTAAAGTAGGAGAAACAGACACCCGCCAGCCACCTTTATGCAAAACAAGTTGCATGTATTTCGGTGGAACCGGTCTCATGTACGTGGACGTGTAAGGCTGGTCCGCCGAATCAAAATAAGACGTTGGTGGTAAGCAGTATGACCATCACCACCCACAACTCTTTGTGTTCTACTCGTGCATATCATCTACGCATAGACCTGCCTCATGATGCCACTGTTGGGGAATGTTGCATGGAAAAGAAAAAAAATCTATGCACACACAAGATCTATCCATGGAGATGCATACCAACGAGAGGGGAGAGTGTGTCTATGTACTCTCGTAGACCATAAGCTGAAGTTTTAGTAATGCAGTTGACATAGTCGAACTTCTTTGCGATCCAACAGATCAAGTACCGAACATACGGCACCTCCGCGTTCAGCACACGTTCAGCTCGGTGAAGTCCTCGCCTTCTTGATCCAGCAAGATGAGCGAAGTAGTAGATGAGTTCCGGCAGCGCGACGGCGTGGTGACTGTGGTGGTGATGTAATCTCCGCAGGGCTTCTCCTAAGCACTCCGAAAATATGACCGAGGGACGAAACTATGGAGAGGGGCGCCGCACACGGCTAAGAGATTCTCCTGGGGTTGTGTGGCGCCCCCTCCCTCATATATATAGGTGGGGGAGAGGGGAAGCAGCCAGGAGGCGCCACAAGGAAGCCAATCCTCCTTGGGCTCCTGCCCTAGCCACCCCCCCCCCACCCCCACTTCCTTATTTGCCTGCGGGGGGAAGGAAGCAGGAGGTGGAGCCCCCCTGAGGGAGTCCTGGATTAGGGGGTGTCCGGATGGCCGGACTAAGACCTTTGGCCGGACTCCCGGACTATGAAGATACAAGATTGAAGACTCCGTCCCGTGTCCGGATGGGACTTTCCTTGGCGTGGAAGGCAAGCTTGGAGATACGATATGAAGATATCCTCCCATTGTAATCGACTCTGTGTAACCCTAGCCCTCTTCGTTGTCTATATAAACCGGAGAGTTTTAGTCCGTAGGACGAAAAACAATCATACCATAGGCTAGCTTCTAGGGTTAGCCACTCCGATCTCGTGGTAGATCTACTCTTGTACTACCCATATCATCAATATTAATCAAGCAGGAGTAGGGTTTTACCTCCATCGAGAGGGCCCGAACCTGGGTAAAAACATCGTGTCCCTTGTCTCCTGTTACCATCCGCCTAGACGCACAGTTAGGGACCCCCTACCCGAGATCCGCCGGTTTTGACACCGACATTGGTGCTTTCATTGAGAGTTCCTCTGTGTCGTCGCCTTTAGGCCCGATAGTTTGTTCGCTCGTCAATTGTGATGCAGTCCGGGATGAGACTTTTCTCCCCGAACAGATCTTCGTATTCGGCGGCTTCGCACTGCGGGCCGACTCGTTCGGCCATCTGGAGCAGATCGAAAGCTACGCCCCTAGCCATCAAGTCAGGTTTGGAAGCTTAAACTACACGACCGACATCCGCGGGAACTTGATCTTCGATGGATTCGAGCCACGACCGGGCACGCCGCACTGTCACGATGGGCATGATTTAGCTCTGTCATCGGACAACACCCAGAGCGTTGCTCAAGTGTCCGCTCCGACCATTAGCTCGGAGCCCACTACACCAGTCGGGGACGGACCGTTGGACGCCGCCCCGAAAACTGCAACCTCTACGGCGATAGAGCCGGATACCAGCCTAGTCCCTCGCAAGGCCCGTGACTCCAAGGTGTCAGACTCCGATCCGGACTCCGTAAATCCCGCACCTCTTCCGATTAAGCCCGATTGGGCTCCGGTCATGGAGTTCACCGCCGCGGACGTCTTTCAGCACTCGCCTTTCGGCAATATCCCGAATTCATTAAAGTCTCTCTCTTTGTCAGGAGAGCCCTGGCCGAACTACGGCCAACACAGTTGGGATGCGGACGATGAAGAAATTCGAAGCCCACCCACCACCCACTTCGTAGCCACTGTCGACGATTTAACCGGCATGCTCGACTTTGACTCCGAAGACATCGACGGCATGGACGCCGATGAAGGAGACAATCAAGAACCAGCACCTATAGGGAACTGGAAAGCCACCTCGTCATATGACATATACAAGGTGGACACCCCTAAAGCGGGGGATGGCGAGGAGAAAACGGAGGATGACCCCTCCAAGAAGCAACCCAAGCGCCAACGTCAGCGGCGCCGCACTAAGTCCCGCCAAAGCAAAAACGGTGATTCCGGCACTGGAGATAACAACACGCCGGACAGTGCCGAAGACAACCCCCTCCATCACGATTCAGTGCAGGAGGACGAAGGAGCCAGCCCTCATGAGCGAGCGGCCGACAAAGAGGATGAGGACGACAATTACATGCCTCCCTTCGAAGACGAGGCAAGCCTCGACGACGACGAATTCGTCGTGCCAGAGGATCCCGTCGAACAAGAGCGTTTCAAACGCAGGCTCGTAGCCATGGCAAGCAGCCTCAAGAAGAAACAGCAGCAGCTTAGAGCTGACCAAGACTTGCTAGCCGACAGATGGACCGAAGTCCTGGCGGCCAAAGAGTATAAACTAGAACGCCCATCCAAGAGCTACCCAAAGCGCAGGCTACTACCCAAACTTGAGGAGGAAGCAACTAAACCTACATCACCAGCGTATGATGCGCCCGATCGGCCACCCTATGGCCGCGATAGAGAGGCCTTCAGGCCCTCAACCCAAGCCGCACCCCGACACCGCTCAAAACATACCAGAGTACGGGGAGACGCAACAGACCTGCGAGACATCTTGGAGAATAAGGCAAAGCAAACAAGATCGATCTACGGATCGCATGGGCGCCCCGCTTCACGTGACGCTAGCCGTCACGCCAGACATAATAAGTATGGCCCGGCCGAATACAACAGACCAAGCTCGTCCGAGCTGCGTCGTGATATAGCCTAGTACAGGGGCACCGCACACCCACTATGCTTCACAGACGAAGTAATGGATCATCAAATCCCCGAGGGCTTCAAACCCGTAAACATTGAATCATACGATGGCACAACAGATCCTGCGGTATGGATCGAGGATTATCTCCTTCATATCCACATGGCCCGTGGTGATGATCTACACGCCATCAAATACCTCCCGCTCAAGCTTAAAGGACCAGCTCGACATTGGCTTAACAGCCTGCCAGCAGAGTCAATTAGTTGTTGGGAGGACCTGGAATCCGCATTCCTTGACAACTTCCAGGGCACGTATGTGCGACCACCAGACGCCGATGACCTAAGCCACATAATCCAGCAGCCAGAGGAATCGGCCAGACAATTCTGGACACGGTTCCTAACCAAGAAAAACCAAATAGTTGATTGTCCGGACGCCGAGGCCCTTGCAGCCTTCAGGCACAACATCCGAGATGAATGGCTTGCCCGGCACCTAGGACAGGAAAAGCTGAAATCTATGGCAGCCCTCATGACACTCATGACCTGCTTCTGTGCGGAAGAAGACAGCTGGCTAGCTCGTAGCAATAACATAACCAAGAGCCCCGGCAATTCGGATACCAAGGATAACAATGGCAGGTCACGTCGCAACAAGCATAAGCGCCGCATTAACGGTGACAATACTGAAGATACGACAGTCAATGCCGGATTCAGAGGCTCTAAACCGGGTCAGTGGAAGAAGCCATTCAAAAGAAACCCTCAGGGCCCATCCAGCTTAGACCGGATACTCGATCGCTCATGCCAGATACACGGCACCCCCGAACAGCCAGCCAATCACACCAACAGGGATTGTTGGGTGTTCAAGCAGGCAGGCAAGTTAAGTGCCGAGACCAGAGACAAGGGGCTACATAGCGATGACGAGGAGGGGCCCCAGTCGCCGAACAACAAAGGACGGAAGGGATTTCCCCCGCAAGTTCGGACGATGAACATGATATACGCAACCCACATCCCCAAAAGGGAGCGGAAGCATGCTCTCAAGGACGTCTATGCGCTGGAGCCAGTCGCCCCAAAGTTCAACCCATGGTCCTCCTGCCCGATCACCTTCGATCGAAGGGACCATCCCACCAACATCCATCATGGCGGATTCGCCGCACTGGTCCTAGACCCAATTATCGATTGATTTCACCTTACCAGAGTCCTAATGGATGGCGGCAGTAGCCTGAACCTGCTTTACCAGGACACAGTGCGAAAAATGGGCATCGATCCTTAAAGGATTAAACCCACAAAGACAACCTTCAAAGGTGTCATACCAGGGGTAGAGGCCAGCTGTACAGGCTCGGTTACACTCGAAGTGGTCTTCGGATCCCCGAATAACTTCCGGAGCGAGGAGTTAATCTTCGACATAGTCCCATTCCGCAGCGGCTATCACGCCCTGCTTGGCCGAACTGCATTTGCAAAATTCAATGCGGTGCCGCACTACGCATATCTCAAGCTCAAGATGCCAGGACCTCGTAACCTACAACAAATCCGGCTGGCACGTTCTGAGCAAGCATAGCAGTGCGGCCCCAACCCCAGCCCCCGCCAAATGGCGATACTGGTACCACGCGTACATAATTACGCCTTAGAGATACCATGGGCATAAGGGTAGGGGCACAACAATGGCACGCCCAGAATGCGGCTCAAGCGCACTAAGGGGCTCCCTATTTCGCCATTTTCCTTTTTACACACTTTCAGGACCCAACTATTCGGAAGGCCCGTCCGGCAATACACTCGCCGAACCCACGATGCAACAGCCAGGGAGGGAGGGAGCAAGCCACGCCAAAAGTCTAGGTGGTCTCTATAACGAGTTTAATACATGTTTTACTTACAATCCCGCAGCTTTCCCCTGGAGGGGAATATGTCAAATACTCCCATCTCTTGCTTACCGCACTTCTTGTATCGTTTTGCTTTCGCAGCAGCCCTTTTTTAATAAACAATATATAGTTCTTACCTATTATTGTACATATCTATTTTTATATACAAATATGTTCAGTCATGACATTCTGCAACCGTACACTTTGGTGCGGACAATACACCAGGGGCTTACAACACCCCATAACATGGTGTGAGAAGACCGAACACTCTCACGAGTGCGGCACCCCGAACTTATAGCACTATATGCATCGGCTCCGAATCATGTCTTTGGTCAATAGTTGGGTTTGCACGGCTCCCATGTTTTGGTACCTTACGTTCCGCATTGTTGGCTAAGGTAGCGCTGGGAGAACTACTGCGATTGTGCCCCAGTTGAGCTGGGTTAACACCTCAGTAGAGAAAGCTAAAACTGACTATCATGATAATGTGAGAGACCGGTCGCTGTTCGCGAGGTTTCTTCGAGTCCTTAAAGACTTATGCCGCTTCGAGCGAGGAACCGGACTTATCCGGCCTAGGCGTGGATAGCGCCCCGAACTCGGTCTTCCGAATACTAGGGGCTACGCCGAAATTTAAAATTATAGATTTCTGTGGCTAAGTGAGAGTGATAAAGCATTATAAGTCTGACGGCCTGGTTCATTGTGTTGAACGCCTCCCTAGATGGACCCAAGAATGGGAACAAGAGCGCTCAGGTTTATCCCGAACACCCCAACACTCGTGGCATGGGGGTCGAAGCCGACGACTTGCATCTCTCAGATTTGATAAACGGCCGCACAGAAGGTAATATTTTAAATTAACAAGTGTTGCTTAACGCATATGAACAAAGCTTCAGCGTACAGGATAACAAATGCGAGTCTACTCAAAAATTACATCTTTGGAGCACTCATCCGCTATACGGCGGGCACCCTTCAGAACGCCATTATAATACATCTCGGGCGTATGATACTCCTTGCCCGGCGGTGGCGCGTCCGTCAATAGCTTCTCCACATCTAGCTTGCCCCAGTGCACCTTAGCACGGGCAAGGGCCCGACGGGCACCTTCAATACAAACGGAGCGCTTGACGACCTCAATCCACGGACACGCGTCCACCAGCCGCCGCACCAGACCGAAGTAGCTCCTAGGTATGACTTCTCCAGGCCACAGCCGAGCTATGAGGCCCTTCATGGCCTGTTCGGCCACCTTGTGGAGCTCGACCAGCTGCTTCAGCTGGTCACTCAGGGGCACCGGATGTTCGGCCTCAGCATACTGAGACCAGAACACTTTTTCCGTCGAGCTCCCCTCTTCGGCTCGGTAGTATGCGGCGGCATCAGACACACTACGGGGCAGATCGGCGAATGCTCCTGGAGAGCTCCGGATTCAGGTAAGTAGCAGATAATTAACTTTTATGTCTTTGTTTTGCATAAAGAATGCCTTACCCACCGCTATCTTCTTCATCGCCTCGATCTCTTGAAGGGCCTTCTGGGCTTCGGCCTTGGCGGTCTTGGCACTCTCAAGAGCCAAGGCAAGCTCGGACTCTCGAGTCTTCGAGTCACGCTCCAAACTCTCGTGTTTTTCCACAAGGGCCTGGAGCTCTTGCCGCACCTCCGCCACCCGCGCCTCCTGCTTCTCTCGCTCGGTGTGCTCCAAGCCCGCACTCTTTTCGGCCTTGGAGACCGCCTCTTTCAGGGTCGCCACCTCGGTCGTGGCTCCTGCAACATTAACATTGGTCCTGTTCTTATTTTGCAACCAAGTATTTCTATATACATTTACAGGAGGTACTATGTACCCTCTTTATCCTCGAGCTACTTCTTGGCACGGCCGAGCTCTCTCTCGAACCGCTCGAGGCTTTCCTTCAATGCATTGACCTCCGCAGTCAGTGCGGCAGAGGTCAGCAGCGTAGCCTGCATTCCCATATTGACATATTTCTATTAGACTCCTGTGTATATCTTTTTAGATCCTCAGCTTGGCTTTTCTTTCCGAACACCGAACTGAGCATCAGGGGCTACTGTCTATGCAGTTATATTTTATATATATGTTTTTGAACACATACCTCAAAGCCCGTTAACAGGCTTGTACAGGCTTCTGTCAGCCCGCTCTTGGCGGACTAAACCTTCTGAATCACCGCACTCATAAGCCGCCTGTCGGACTCTGGAACCGCTGATGGTTCCGGAGCAGTGTCCGGCCCGAGGCCGGACTTAGATCCCTCCGGGGCTTTACCCCCTTTGGGCCTGGAGTCTGGAAGGTCGCCTTGTGTGTTGGAAATATGCCCTAGAGGCAATAATAAAAGCATTATTATTATATTTCTTTGTTCATGATAATTGTCTTTATTCATGCTATAACTGTATTATCCGGAAGTCGTAATACACGTGTGAATACATAGACCATAATATGTCCCTAGTAAGCCTCTAGTTGACTAGCTCATTGATCAACAGATAGTCATGATTTCCTGGCTATGGACATTGGATGTCATTGATAATGGGATCACATCATTAGGAGAATGATGTGATGGACAAGACCCAATCCTAAGCATAGTACAAAGATCGTGTAGTTCGTTTGCTAGAGCTTTGCCAATGTCAAGTATCTCTTCCTTTGACCATGAGAGCGTGTAACTCCTGGATACCGTAGGATTGCTTTGGGTGTATCAAACGTCACAACGTAACTGGGTGACTATAAAGGTGCATTACAGGTATCTCCGAAAGTATCTATTGTTTTATGCGGATTGAGACTGGGATTTGTCACTCCGGATAACGGAGAGGTATCACTGGGCCCACTCGGTAATGCATCATCATTATGAGCTCAAAGTGACCAAGTGTCTGGTCACGGGATCATGCATTGCGGTACGAGTAAAGTGACTTGCCGGTAACGAGATTGAACAAGGTATTGGGATACCGACGATCGAGTCTCGGGCACGTAACATACCGATTGACAAAGGGAATTGCATACGGGGTTGATTAAATCCTCGACATCGTGGTTCATCCGATGAGATCATCATGGAGCATGTGGGAGCCAACATGGGTATCCAGATCCCGCTGTTGGTTATTGACCGGAGAGCAATCTCGGTCATGTCTACATGTCTCCCGAACCCGTAGGGTCTACACACTTAAGGTTCAGTGACGCTAGGGTTGTAGGGATATGTATATGCAGTAACCCGAATGTTGTTCGGAGTCCCGGATGAGATCCCGGACGTCACGAGGAGTTCCGGAATGGTCTGGAGGTAAAGATTTATATATGGGAAGTCCTGTTTCGGGCATCGGGACAAGTTTCGGGGTTATCGGTATTGTACCGGGACCACCGGAAGGGTCCCGGGGGCCCACCGGGTGGGGCCACCCATCCCCAGGGGCCACATGGGCTGTAGGGGGTGTGCCTTGGCCTACATGGGCCAAGGGCACCAGCCCCAAGAGGCCCATGCGCCAAGAGAAGAAAAAAAGGGGAGAGTCCTAAAGGGGGAAGGCACCTCCGAGGTGCCTTGGGGAGGATGGACTCCTCCCCCCTTGGCCGCACCCTTCCTTGGAGGAAGGGGCAAGGGCTGCGCCTCCCCCTCTCCCTTGGCCCTATATATAGTGGGGAAAAGGAGGAGCAAACCGACCCCAGGCCTTTGGTTGTCTCCTTCTCCCTCTCCAACACCTCCTCCTCCTCCATAGTGCTTGGCGTAGCCCTGCCGGAGTACTGCAGCTCCATCAACACCACGCCGCCGTGCTGCTGCTGGTGCCATCTCCCTCGACCTCTCCTCCCCCCTTGCTGGATCAAGAAGGAGGAGACGTGGCTGTTCCGTACGTGTGTTGAACACGGAGGTGCTGTTCGTTCGGCACTAGATCATCGGTGATCTGAATCACGGCGAGTACGACTCCATCAACCCCGTTCCATTGAACGCTTCCGCTCGCGATCTACAAGGTACGTAGATGCATCTAATCACTCGTTGCTAGATGAACTCATAGATGGATCTTGGTGAAACTGTAGGAAAATTTTTGTTTTCTGCAACGTTCTCCAACATTGTGGCGCCTCCAGGACCACCTCCTCCTGGTTTTGTCCCCTTTGGGACTCCACCTCAGTGTCGTCTGTAGGGAGAGGGGAGGAGGCCGTCGGAAGTGAAGCGCTATTCACGTCCGACGAATTCAGAGAGCCGCTCGACGAGTCGCCAAGCTGAGCTCTGGGTGGACTGCATAATTAGATTCGGCATTAGAAGCTATCGAATAATAAAGGAGTGCAATAAGTCATTCGGGTAGCCGGACACTCACGATTTTGCCAGGGGCTTGACCCTGGATGGCCATTCCCCCCTGTCGTCTTTGGCGTTGGGGGCGTAGTCCGGCAGAAGGGTCTTCCCCTTCTTGGACCCTCTGGCTTCCCCAGTTGGGGCGGCCTTTCTTTTTGTTCCTCCCTCCCGTTGGAGGGGGAGAGGCTTCTTCTTCCTCCTCCTCCTCCTCGTCTTCGGAGGCGGAGGGTGCATTGGGGTTGTCGGGCAAATCCGACGCCACCGGGCACCGGGAACTCTTTCGGGTCCCCGTGGCCTTCTCCTTGGCCTTCTTCTCCGGCACCACGTGAGGTGCCAGAACCAGTAGCTTTGCTAATTGCGCATCTGCTGGGCCTTCGGGCAAAGGAGCCGGACAGCCAAACTGTCCGGATGTCCTCTTCCAGTCCTATCAAAGGAACGGGAGTTTAGATCCCACATAAAGTCACACTATGAAATTTGGGTATCCCGTAAGGGACTAAATGTAAGCTTACTTCAGAGGCTTGACGTTTGGCGCAGAATCCGGGATCCTCGGTGACGGGAGGGGAGACCTCGGAACTCTTGAAAAGCACCTTCCAAGCGTCCTCGTGCTTCGTTTCGAAGAGCCGGGATAGAGTCTGGTGCTGGGCCAGGTCGAACTCCCACAAATTGAAGTCCCGTCATTGACACGGGAGGATCCGGCGGAAGAGCATGACCTGGACCACGTTGACAAGCTTGACCTTCTTGGTCACCAGGTCTCGGACGCAGGTTTGGAGTACGGTCACCTCTTCCGGATTGCCCCACGACAGGCCCGTCTCTTTCCAAGATGTGAGCCGGGTGGGGATGCCGGATCGAAATTCCGGGGCCGCTGCCCACTTTGGGTCACGCGGCTCGGTGATATAAAACCACCCCGATTGCCACCCTTTGATGGTTTCCACGAAGGCACCCTCGAGCCAAGTGACGTTGGCCATCTTTCCCACCATAGCACCTCCGCATTCTGCTTGTCGGCCTTTCACGACCTTCGGCTTGACGCTGAAGATCTTCAGCCATAGGCCAAAGTGGGGTTGGATGCGGAAGAAGGCCTCACACACGACGATAAACGCTGAGATATTGAGGATGAAGTTCGGGGCCAGATCGTGGAAGTTCAGGCCGTAGTAGAACATGAGCCCCCGGACGAACGGGTGAAGAGGAAAACCCAGTCCGCGGAGGAAATGGGGAAGAAAAACAACCCTCTCATGGGGCCTGGGGGTGGGGATGAGTTGCCCCACATTTGGAAGCCGGTGCGCGATGTCGTTAGACAAGTATCCGGCCTTCGTCAGTTTTTTGAGTTGCCCCTCCGTGACGGAGGAGGCCATCCATCTACCTCCCGCTCCGGACATGGTTGGAGAAGGTTGAGGTGGGAAGTGCGGGCTTGGGCGCTGGAGCTCGAGCGCGCAGGGATGGATAAGAAGAGGAAGAAGAAGGCATGAATGGAAAGGACGGATTCTTATCCCCTTATATGGGCGGTGAAAACTACGAGCCCCCCACCGGCTTGATAAAACTCGCTTATCTCCCAAGCGCCGCGGTTAATGACGTGGTTGGGTTACCCACACCCGTATTGATGAGAATCCCGGAATAAGGGGACACGATCTCTGCTTTGACAAGACGTGCCAAGGAAACTGCCTTGCTAAACGCACTGAGGTGGAACAATAAAATGAATAAAAGCCTGGCCGTGGCATGATGTCACGCCGCGAAATACGTCAGCAGATCCGATTAATGCAAATAATATTCTCTCTACGGTGAAATGTGGAACTTATTTTGCAGAGCCGGACACTACCCTGGTGTTCAACATCTTCTATGAAATATTCGGAGGAGGAACCCGCCTTGCAATGCCGAAGACAACTTGCACGCCAGACTCGTTGTTATTGAAGCCTGGTTCAGGGGCTACTGAGGGAGTCCTGGATTAGGGGGTGTCCGGATGGCTGGACTAAGACCTTTGGCCGGACTCCCGGACTATGAAGATACAAGATTGAAGACTCCGTCCCGTGTCCGGATGGGACTTTCCTTGGCGTGGAAGGCAAGCTTGGCGATACGATATGAAGATCTCCTCCCATTGTAACCGACTCTGTGTAACCCAAGCCCTCTCCGGTGTCTATAAAGTTTTAGTCCGTAGGACGAAAAACAATCATACCATAGGCTAGCTTCTAGGGTTAGCCACTCCGATATCATGGTAGATCTACTCTAGTACTACCCATATCATCAATATTAATCAAGCAGGAGTAGGGTTTTACCTCCATCGAGAGGGCCCGAACCTGGGTAAAAACATCGTGTCCCTTGTCTCCTATTACCATCCACCTAGACGCATAGTTCGGGGCCCCCTACCGAGCTCCACCGGTTTTGACACCGACACCCCCCCCTTCCTTCCTCCTAGGTGGAGGGAATGAAATATGGGCTAGCCCTCCCTCCTTTACATCCATAGGGCCAAAACCCAAGGGAAGGGGCGCACCAGCCCCTTGTGGGCTGGTGTGTTCGCCCTCTTGGCCTATAAGGCCCATTAACCTTCCAGGGTAGGGTTGGCACCCGCAAGGTTTGGATACGGGTGGAGCCACCCCATACCCTTACCCATCCCTTTTGAGCTTACCCATCACCCTTACCCATACCCATCAATGCATATAATTTTTCCCATACCCATTACCCGACAGGGTATATGGGTACTAAGGGAGTCCTGGATTAGGGGGTGTCCGGATGGCCGGACTAAGACCTTTGGCCGGACTCCTGGACTATGAAGATACAAGATTGAAGACTCCGTCCCGTGTTCGGATGGGACTTTCCTTGGCGTGGAAGGCAAGCTTGGCGATATAACATGAAGATCTCCTCCCATTGTAACCGACTCTGTGTAACCCTAGCCCTCTCCGGTGTCTATATAAACCGGAGAGTTTTAGTCCGTAGGACGAACAACAATCATACCATAGGCTAGCTTCTTGGGTTTAGCCACTCCGATCTCGTGGTAGATCTACTCTTGTACTACCCATATCATCAATATTAATCAAGCAGGAGTAGGATTTTACCTCCATCGAGAGGGCCCGAACCTGGGTAAAAACATCGTGTCCCTTGTCTCCTGTTACCATCCGCCTAGACGCACAGTTCGGGACCCCCTACCCGAGATCCGCCGGTTTTGACACCGACATTGGTGCTTTCATTGAGAGTTCCGCTATGTCGTCACCATCAGGAAGGATGCCACATCCCGTCTTTAAAGACGGCGTCGTTGCTAAAGGAGCTTTGGCTGTCGACCAAACTCTCTGGCTAGGCAGGTTTTTGATGACCGCCTGTCCGGCCGCCGCGCCGACGATGACCTCTCGGGCCATCGAAAGCAATCTTCACATCCGCTCGGAGCTTGCCGAGCAGTTAGATCCAATGGAGCTCCTCTCCCTGAATGAGCTCTTGGATCGCATCTTGGCCCTGGGAGTCGCTACTGATTACGACCAAATTGGGCTTAAACCTGAGCAGAGAGAGATTGACTCTCCCCAGATCACCCATCATGTCGAAGTGGTGGAAGAACAATGCAGCGAGTCTTCGCCCGCCCTAAGGACCAGATGTGTCCGGATTCCCGATCCCTCCAAGCCGGATACCCGCGGAGGGGAGGATGTCGCCCAAACCCTGAACCTAAAGTCAGGCAGCAGGCCCGATTCATTGAATAATATCCAAGAAAGCAAGCTTCCGAATTCGGAAACCGCTTGGCCCCTGAATCTTACATCGGGCAGGGTTCCGGATTTAATTCCACCCGCCCACCCAACTACACGGGATTTATCCCTAATACGGCAAGAGCCCGGAGAAACAGTACACCACTATTGGGCCAGATTCCTCCTGGTTATGAATAGGATAAAGTACTGCCGCGAGAAAGAAGCAATTTCACTCTTCTGTAACAACTGCACGGACATCGGAATCCGCAACGCCATAAGTCACCGCGAAATTACACGATTCGCCGACTTGACATCCATCGTACGAAAGTACTGTGCGACTGAAAGCGTTCGGAAAACTGAAGATAAATTCTGGGACAATCCGGCCCCGAATACAACACCAGTCCGATACAAAAGGGCGCATCATCGCCAGGCATCTGAGCCAAACATTAAAAAACAAAAACCCTCTACAGGGTACGGGACCGTACTGGAAGGATGGCTCAATGGACCCTATAAAATTCATAATTCAGGGGAAGCCACACCAACGCACAGCCTTAGAGCATGTTGGATACTACGGCAGGTAGCCCGAAGTGGCAAGGAGCTTTTAACTCCAGCACTCGAAGAATACCTCCCCAGTACGGTGTCGACAGTCTTTGAGACCTTCACATCAAACAATGCAACGAAACGAACGCTCTGCAACCTTGCCGAAGTCTACCAAGTAGCAACAATAAACCCATGGAGTGACACGGCTATCACTTTTAATGCCAGTGATGAACCTAAATTCCGGACAACCCGAGCACCAGCCGCATTGGTCCTCAGTCCAATAGTGGACGGCTTCCGACTTACAAAGGTACTCATGGACGGCGGCAGTGAATTCAACCTCATCTACGAGGAAACCCTGCGAAAAATGGAAATTGACTGGAGCCGCATTGAGCGAAGCAACACAACTTTTAGGGGAATAATTCCAAGCCAGGAAGCATGCTGTTCAGGAAAAATCACACTGGATGTGGTGTTCGGCACGCCGGATAATTACAGATTCGAGGAGGTCACGTTTCAAGTGGTCCCATTCAGCAGCGGATACCACGCTCTGCTAGGGCGAGAAGCCTTTACAATTTTCCAAGCCATACCCCATTACGGGTACATGAAGCTCAAAATGCCCGGACCCAATGGAATCATCACTCTCGCAAGTGATCCGGACATAGCGCTCCGCGCTGAAAACAAGACAGCCGCACTGGCCCTGGAGGCATTATCCGAGGCCCTAGCGGCCGAGGAATTAACTGTGTTGCGCTCTACGATGGACAGGGACGATGTGATACTAGACAAGAGATCCAAGTCCACCTCTTTTAAACCAGCGGATGAGATAGTCAAATTCCAAGTCCATCCAACAGACCCTACAAAAACGGCCTCCATCGGGGCACAACTAAAACCCGATGCAGACGCCGCACTCAGAGACTTCCTGCGAGAAAATTGGGACATTTTCGCCTGGCACCCCTCAGATATGCCAGGAATCCCACGCAGGCTGGCTGAGCACAGCCTGAACATCCTAAAAGGGTTTAAACCCGTCAAGCAGACTCTACGGCGTTTTTCCGAACCCAAGAGACAAGCCATGGGAGAGGAGCTAGCAAAACTGCTGGAAGCCGGATTCATCAGAGACATAAAACATCTGGACTGGCTAGCAAACCTGGTGATGGTACCAAAGAAGGACAAATCTTGGCGCCTATGTGTCGATTTCAAAGACCTAAACAAGGCATGTCCAAAGGACCCTTTCCCACTCCCCCGAATTGATCAAATCATCGACGCCACCGCAGGACATGACTCATTGTGTTTCCTCGATGCATACTCTGGCTACCATCAAATCAAGATGGCAGAGTCAGACCAAGCTGCAACGGCATTCATCACCCCATACGGCCCATTCTGCTTCAACACAATGCCCTTCAGGCTCAAAAACGCCGGCGCAACATATCAGCGCATGATTCAGACATGTCTGGCCAACCAGATCGGCAAAATAGTTGAAGCATACATAGATGATGTGGTCGTCAAAACAAAACACGTCGATACTCTAGTAGACGACTTGAGGCTCACGTTCGATAATCTCCGAACATATGACATTAAGCTCAACCCGGAAAAATGGGTTTTTGGCGTACCAGCCGGAAAGCTCTTGGGCTTCATCGTATCCGGTAGAGGAATTGAAGCAAACCCAGCCAAGATCCGAGCTCTGTCACAATTGGATACCCCAAAGGACCTCAAACAGATACAAAAGCTGACAGGATGCGTGGCAGCTCTAAGCCGCTTTATCTCCCGCTTAGGAGAAAAGGCATTACCCCTCTATCGCCTCCTGCGGCGCACCGACCACTTCGAGTGGACGGATGCCTCCATGACCGGACTCGAAGAAATAAAAGCCATACTGGCAACAAATCCGGTCCTGGCCGCGCCCAACACGGGTGAACCAATGCTATTATACATCGCGGCAACCCATCAAGTTGTACGCGTGGTGCTCGTCGTCAAAGGAGAAGCGGACGGACACAAGTTCCCCCTCCAAAAACCAGTGTACTATGTGTCCACTGTACTAACTCCATGCAAGTCACAGTACCCGCATTATCAAAAGATAGCGTATGCGGTGTTCATGGCATCCCGGAAGCTGCGACACTACTTTCAATAGTGCTCCATAACAGTGGCATCCGAAGTACCCCTTAATGATATTATAAACAACCGCGACGCAACGGGACGGATTGCCAAATGGGCCATCGAGCTCCTCCCGTTCGACATAACCTACAAGCCAAGGCAAGCAATTAAGTCGCAGGTTTTGGACGACTTCATCGCCGAATGGACTGAAGCCGAACTCCCTAAAGAGTACGGCGCATACTCCAACTGGATCATGCACTTCGACGGCTCCAAAATGTTGGCTGGCCTGGGGGCTGGCGTCGTTCTGACGTCCCCAACCGGAGACACAGTCCAATACGTACTTCAGATAATGTACACGGATTCCAACAACGCAGCCGAATATGAGGCCCTTTTACATGGCCTCTGGATGGCAGTCTCCATGGTCATTCAGCGCCTAGAGGTCCGCGGGGATTCAAACCTCGCAATATCCCAAATAAATGGAGACTTCGACGCCAAGGATCCGAAAATGGCAGCTTACCGCAACGCCATCTTAAAGATGTCAGCTCGCTTTGAGGGGCTTGAATTTCATCACATAGCCCGGGAAAATAACCAAGCAGCAGACGTGCTGGCACGCATTGGCGCCAAGCGCGAGGCCGTCCCTCCCAACATCTTCCTAGAAAGGCTGTTCAAGCCATCCGTATCAGGGGAAGGATAATCCAGAAACAATAGCCTGGACACAACTACACCGCCCCTCACTGAACATTCTGACACAGTTGGGGGCTCCGCCAACGAAACAACGCCGTCAACCCACGCAATAATGGTAGTCATTGCACCTTGGACAGAACCATTCCTAGCCTACCTAACTAGGCAGGAACTTCCCGAGGACCAAAACGAGGCCCGCTGCATAGTGCAGTGATCTAAAGCCTACAAAGTCCACGAGGGAGAGCTTTACAAGAAAAGCACAACCGGAGTCCTTCAAAGGTGTATCTCCGAAGAGGAAGGGCGAGACCTTTTGGCTGAAATTCATGCCGGACTCGGCAGGCACCATGCCGCAGCCCGGGCCCTTGTAAGCAAGGCCTTCCGTACCAGATTTTATTGGCCAACGGCCCGGGCAAACGCTCAGGACTTAGTGCAACGATGTGTTGGTTGCCAATTATTCGCCAGCCAAAGCCACATGCCGCCTACCGCCCTACAAACTATACCCATTACCTGGCCTTTCGCGGTCTGGGGGCTTGACATGGTCGGATCCCTTAAAGGAGGAACCCACAAGCAAAAATATCTACTGGTCATGGTGGACAAATTCACCAAATGGATAGAAGCCAAGCCTGTAAAGACGGACGAATCCGGACCAGTGATAGACTTCATATCCGGGGTTGTACACCGTTACGGCGTCTCCCACAGCATCATAACCGACAACTGCACAAACTTCACGGCCGATGAAGTCAAACTTTGGTGCAAAAACATGGGCATCAAGCTCGACTATGCTTCAGTCTATCACCCTCAAACTAACGGTCAAGTCGAACGGGCCAATGGTCTCATTATGAGCGGCATCAAACCCAGACTAGTGCGATCCCTCAAGGAATCTAACACGCACTGGGCAGAGGAGCTTGACTCCGTACTCTGGGGGCTGCGGACCATGCCGCATCGCACTACCGGATTCACACCATTTTTTATGGTATACGGCGCAGAGGCAGTACTGCCATGCGACATAATCCATGACTCACCTCGAGTGCGCATGTACGAAGAAAGAGAAGCCGAGCTCGATCGGCAGGACAGCTTGGACGCATTGGAAGAGGAGCGCGATGTGGCAAAAGCTCGTTCCGCATTCTATCAACAGCAGGCTCGAAGATACCAAAGCAGAGAAGTACGGGCCAAAACCTATAACGTTGGCGAACTAGTTCTACGCCTGCCGGACAAGAAAAAGGATAAATTAAAGCCCAAATGGGAGGGCCCCTTCATAATCGACCAAGTACTGACCGGCGGAGCGTACCGTCTGCGAAACGCATCGGATAACCGACTCGAGCCGAACCCATGGAATGCAGCACGCCTACGAAGGTTCTACACCTAGCGCCGGACTCCGTGTTCGTTTCCTTCCTCCATCCCTTTGTTTTATTTTTTATTTTTTATTGGCAGTCCGGGATTTTGTTCCTTCTCCCTACCTTTTTTTCTCACAAGCCCTTAGGGGCTTGCCGGTGCATTATTCGCACATACCCGATGCGGTACCTGCGCTCATAATACCTGAGGGCTTCTTTACCAAGAAGTTTATATAAAACGGGCCTCATGCCCAAAACATGTGCGATGCTTCCGCATGAACCTTTTATACACCGTTATATGCATCGATATGACTTAAGTTTTGGCCAAGCTGGATTGCCTGGCTCCTGTGCTTACCCCTACATTCCCGTTCGTTCGGCTAGGTGGTAAAGGGAGCACCTCTGCGATTGTTACTGCCGGGTCAGCCGGATGTGTACCTCGGACTGGGTGAAGCCGAAAGCTAGCGTTCTTAAGGGAATATTCGGTCGGTGAACTAAAAGATGATCTTTCGTATTTATTCATTTGCCCCCAGATGCTTTTCTGCTCTTTCTGGCAGTTCGGACATGCACTTTAGGGCATGCCTCCCAGGGAAAGGAACCCCTAACGAAACTATTATCCCTGGAAGATGTTTCTTACTAACCATGTAATATAACATAACTAGTTGGGCACTTGTCTGCTAAAGCACTTATGACCCCTATGCCTTGTCTCCATGCATGCCCCGGTTCTTACATAATCGAGAGGGTATTTGGACACACTCCGGACTATATGGTCCAGACGTCGAAGCGAAACGGTCCGTAATGACAAACGATCTACAATCCGGCTAGAAGGCATTTTTTATGTCATTTTTACAGAGTCAATCCGACTCAGCATATTCTTCTTCAATACCATCCACCAGGCGGTCTAATTTACAGTCATGTTGGGAATACTTTGCAGCCAGCTCCACCTGGCCATATGCTAAGCTGACCGGGATCTCCTTTCCGTCCGGACCTATAGGGCCGACCTCGGCCATGTGGTTTGGGTCAGCCTTCGTGTACCGAGTCTTCACCATGGCCCAGGCCTCCCTGGCACCTTGACGGCAAGCCGATATCTTCCACAACTGGAAGCGCTGTCGCACTCCCTCCAGCTTCTTGGTGAGCTCCTCAAGGCCTTCGGGCATGGAGAGGGATGGCCACATAGCCTAGATGACGCTTTGCATTGCCTGTCGAACTCGTTCGTGTAGTTGCAACAGCTCGGGAAGAAGGTCTCCCGATGAACCGGGCATTTCCTCCGTAGGACGACCCATCAGCAGACCTACAGACATAGCTTTGTCAATCGACTTCCTCACCGAATTCTTTTTTCGAAGATTCGTTCAAGCACTTACTAAAAATGCCGCGTCGAAGTCACCGATTCTCCTTCACGGCAGAAGACAGCTGAATACGAACATCTTTCAGTTCCTCGCTCAGCTGGGTATTGGCGTCTTGAAGCTTGTTCTTCTCTTGCCTCACCCTCGTCAGCACGCTCTCGCCAGCCTTTAGTTGGCGTAGGAGTTGTTGCTTGTCTGGATTTACTCCGGCCTCATCTGCATTATTATCGTCAGGGTTGCACGCCTGCTGCATTTCAAAACGGAAGTACCTTTCGAAGCATATATTACCTGCGGGCGTCCCCTTGACATTTTCTGAAGTGGCCAATGCGGCCTCGAGCTGGGCCTTGCACTCTTCGAGCTCCTGGGACAATTGCATGTTCTTCTTTGTAAGACACTGCATAGCACATGATCCTTCAAACAGTTATCTCACTGTTTCAAGTCTCGGGGGCTACTGACATATATAACCTTCAATTCTACTCACCTGTATGTCTTTCACATACTACTTCGTGGCTCTGGCTAGACCATTTTGAGCAGCACGGAGATACGCATCTCCTGTATTAAAGGCGTCCAACGCCTCTGGGGAAAAACACGCGTCACGAAGAACAGTCTGGCGACGCCTGTGGTTCAGGGCACTCTCCACCTCTGAATTAGTGGCAGATAGCCCATCGGCGCCCTCTGTCGAAGGAGCGCCCAAGGCGCGTCCCGTGTCCGCCTCCGCTTCTGGACCCGGCCTCGAACCTTGGCCGGCGGACATAGTCCGGCGGGCTCTCTTCTTTCTAAGAAAATCATGAGCATTAGTAAGACTCAAGGGCATAAACCCTAGGCGTTAAATTCGCACGCCATACCGTTGCGCCAGAATCTCGATCTGGTCCGCACTTCTTTTTGGCCCGCCTGGCTTCAGCGGCCCTTGTTGGCTGCCCACCGTGGGCTCGGCCTTCCGCCTCAAGGATTTACCCTGCGAAACAATGTTAGTACACGGCATGCAAGATAAAGCATGAGAGTACTGGGACTTCGGTCTTAGTTACCTTGGAGGCTGGAAGTAGTCCGAGATAGTCGGCCGTGATGGCCACTAAGGAGTTATCCTTGCTCAATTGATGAAATACTCCATCAATCAACTCCAAGCATATGTCCGTATCTTCTTGGGAGTCCGGATCGAGGGACCGTTCCGGGTCCTCTGGTTGTGGAGCAGGGCTGTTTATTTCCTTCACAGCCTGGCACAGCTCCTGCGTTTAAACATTACTAGTCTAAGTACTCAACTACGGGAATTTCAAAAACGGATAGGCAAGTGAAAGTGTCCGCTCACCCAACTAGGAGGATTGTACATGGAGAGTCCGCCTTCCGGGTTGACACGGAGGAATTCTTCTTCTTCCCCCTTGTACAAAGCGGATAAGATTCTCGTTAAAGTGACGGCCGAATCTGGCCCCTTGCGACCGCACCGGGTAGCGTCATCCTCCCCGTTGAAATCCCACATGGGGTGGCCTCTGTATTGAAGCGGTTGCACCCCTCGTGTAATGCATATGGCCATGACCTTAATCATGGTCAGTCCGGAATGAGCCAACAACCTTATCCGGCTCATCAGGTACAGGACGTCCATGTCAGCTTCCCTCTGAGGGTTCCGTGGGCGCCAACTCAGGCGCTTCTTCAACGGGGCATTATTGAACTCGGGGAGGCCGATCCGTACAGGGTCCGGCAGGGGGGCGTCATCTATATAAAACCACTCTGAGGGCCAGTCTTTGGACGCCCCCTTTGGGGTGCCGGATAGATATCCGGTCCCGGCGATGCGCCATAGTTCGGCTCCGCCCACCTGATAAATAGACCCCTCCTGAGAACGGGGCACAAGGCAAAACAACCTCTTCCACAGCACGAAATGGGCCTCGACACCCAAGAACAGTTCGCAGAGGGCCACGAAGCCCGCGATGTGCAAAATGGAGGCGGGCGTGAGGTTATGTAGCTGGAGGCCGTAGAACTCCAGCAACCCTCGGAGAAACGGATGAATTGGAAATCCTAGTCCTCTCATCAAATAAGGGACTAAGCATACCCTCTCTCCTTGAGAGGGATTGGGAATGCCCTCCGCCTGCTCTCTGCCGCTATAGGAAGCAATCCCAGCTCGAACTGGGACCATATATGCTGGGGGGAGAAGCCCCTTGGACTGAAGCACTACTAATTTGCTATGCGGGACAGAACACCGCCCCCAATCTCCGGGCTGAGGGCTGGAGGGGTGAGAGGAGGAGCGGCACCGACTGTCCATGATGGAATGGATCTCTGTCAGAGGCGCTCTGATGAAGACTCGCGGAGGGAAGATGGTGCGAATTGGATCTAAATCCCCGTCTCTTTTATGGGAGGCTCATTAACGCAACCGGGGGGTAAGTGAAAAGAAAACCCCCTAGCTTTTCGCATTCATTTGACGCGTGGAAGATGGTCATTAT
Organism: Triticum aestivum; assembly: GCF_018294505.1. Lineage (NCBI taxonomy): Eukaryota > Viridiplantae > Streptophyta > Magnoliopsida > Poales > Poaceae > Triticum > Triticum aestivum. The sequence goes on along the minus strand of NC_057801.1, from coordinate 124,267,632 downwards.
GGGGCATAGAAGCCGAGGAGGACAGCACGCACTAGAAGCCGGACACTATTCGACGGATACAGAGAATTTGCAGGAGAACCTGCCTTGCAATGCCGAAGACAACTTGGGCACCGGACTCGTCGTCATTGAAGCCTGGTTCAGGGGCTACTGAGGGAGTCCTGGATTAGGGGGTGTCCGGATGGCCGGACTAAGACCTTTGGTCGGACTCCTGGACTATGAAGATACAAGATTGAAGACTCTGTCCCGTGTCCGGATGGGACTTTCCTTGGCGTGGAAGGCAAGCTTGGCGATACGATATGAAGATCTCCTCCCATTGTAACCGACTCTGTGTAACCCTAGCCCTCTCCGGTGTCTATATAAACCGGAGAGTTTTAGTCCATAGGACGAACAACAATCATACCATAGGCTAGCTTCTAGGGTTTAGCCACTCCGATCTCGTGGTAGATCTACTCTTGTACTAGCCATATCATCAATATTAATCAAGCAGGAGTAGGGTTTTACCTCCATCGAGAGGGCCCGAACCTGGGTAAAAACATCGTGTCCCTTGTCTCCTATTACCATCCGCCTAGACACACAGTTCGGGACCCCCTACCCGAGATCCGCCGGTTTTGACACCGATAGGTACCCATGGGTAAAATTACCCATGTTTGGAAAGCATCAGTTTGAACTATTCATAGTCATAAAAACAACATATAATTATAATTTATAAACAGTAATAGATTATAACAACAACAACACACTTTTAAACAACAACACATCGTAAACAACATCATATCTAATAAACAACATCACTTTCTCGTAAACAACAACACATCAAAACATCATCACATAGTCGTATATTTTGAGTTCACAAATTCATGATAAAGTGTAGAGATAATTTTGAATTCATATAGGTTTCATATGGGTACATGGGTATGTGGGTATGGGTTACATGATCCCATACCCGTACCCACTCTACCCGATGGGTTTAACATTTCCCTATTCATATACCCATGGATGTATTTTTGTCCCATACCCTTACCCTAATAGGGGTTTTACCCGCAGGGTACATGGGTAATGGGTACCCATTGCCATCCCTATTCTAGGGCTACCCGGAACCCCTTCTGGTGATCCGGTGACTACCTGATACGCTCCGAAACCTTTCCGGTGTCCGAATAGCATCGTCTTATATATCAATCTTTACCTCCGAACCATTTCGGAGCTCCTTGTCATGTCCGTGATCTCATCCTGGACTCCGAACAACATTCGGTCACCAAATCACATAACTCATATAACACTATATCGTCAACGAACGTTAAGCGTGCGGACCCTACGGGTTCGAGAACTATGTAGACATGACCGAGACACCTCTTTGATCAATAACCAATAGCGGAACCTGGATGCCCATATTGGTTCCTACATATTCTACAAAGATCTTTATTGGTCGAAGCTTATGACAATATACGTAATTCCCTTTGTCGGTATGTTACTTTCCTGAGATTCGATCGTTGGTATCTTCATACCTACTTCAATCTTGTTACTAGTAAGTCTCTTTACTCATTCTATAATACATCATATCGTAACTAAATCCTTAGTCACTTTGCTTGCAAGCTTCTTGTGATGTGTATCACCGAGAGGGCCCAGAGATACCTCTCCGATACACGGAGTGACAAATCCTAATCTCGATCCATGCCAACTCAATAGACACCTTCGGAGATACCTGTAGAGCATCTTTATGATCACCCAGTTACATTGTGACGTTTGATAGCACACAAGGTATTCCTTTGGTATCCGGGAATTGCATGATCTCATAGTTGAAGGAATATTTATTTTACATTTAAGAAAGCAATAGCAATAAACTGAACGATGATATGTTAAGCTAACGGATGGGTCTTGTCCATTGCATCATTCGTTCTAGGGACACGGTATTTGTTTATGTATCCACACATGTATTTAAGTTTCCAATCAATATAATTCTAGCATCAATAATAAACCTTTATCATAAATAAGGAAATATAAAATAACAACTTTATTATTGCCTCTAGGGCATATTTCCTTCAGATTATTGGTGTCAACACGTGCGTGGCGCACTAAGCAACATTTAGGGCTCATTCGGTTTAGAGAAAACTAAAACGTAGGAATTAGGATTAGTATAGGAATTTGATAGGATGGCACTTGCCATTCTAAGGAATTGACCTGCCTCATTCTTAGGCGCAAAATGAGTTTTGAGTGATGTCTAGTTTCCTTCAAAACACAGGAAATGAGTAGTGTTCCTACGAAATTCATGTACGCACTTCCTACAAACCAAATGCATCTATAGGAAAGTTTCCTCTGGAATCCTTGTTCCTATGTTTTTCCTATGAAAATCCTCCAAACTGAATGAGGCCTTACTAGTTCAGCAATCTTGCAAAAAAAACATTTACTAGTTCAGTACTACCTCCGTCCTGGTTTATTGGTCCCCTTTGTAATTTGTGCCAAATTTTGACCAAATATTTAACTAACAAAATATTAATGCATGTCAACAAAAATTATATCATTGGATTCTTATTTGAACATAGTTTCCAATGACATAACTTTTTGTGACATGCGTGAATATTTTTTAATTAAATTTTATGGTCAAAATTTGACACAAAATACAATGGGGACCAATAAACCAGGATGGGGTAGTAGTTCTGAATAGAAGTCCTTTGCCCCTAAAAAAGGTAAACGCTTGTATCCGGCGCGCTGGCCGAACATTCCACCGGACACCTCGCTCGCTAACACACTTTGTGGACTCGTGCACGCGACCACCTCGCTCTTGGCCACACGCACACTGCTTTCTCCTTCTGTCTTATCCCCCTGCAACACAGCGCAGCCACTCGTTGTCCTCGGTCTCTGTTTGCTCCCAATCCCCTACCTCCAAACTCCCATCCCTGGTCAGCCCAACACAGGAATCTTCCCCGACGAGTGACTCCCCGATAAGTTGGAACCGGTGCACCTACACGGCTTGCTCAGCGCCCAATATCGTCGCTCCATCATTGCGGGCAAGACCCTCTCCCATCCCCGAGGCCATGGCCACCTAGAACCCTCGCAGATACCAGCGAAGTCCTCCGCCTAAGTCCGGCTTCGAGTCCCTCCAACGTAGCTACGGGAACCGTCCATCAAGACGCAATGACTGCGAGTGGCGGTGCTGCACACAGCCTTGCTACAATCATCGTCGACGGCTGCACAACGAGCGGTGGTGGTGGTGCACACCGGCCAAGGCATGACGAGTTTTTGCTGAACCGGCATCCTTGTGTGCTACAACCAGCTACATAATTTGCTACAACCCGCCAGGGCATTGCCTAGAAGCTGCAACCACGCTAACCAGAGTTGCAAACGGCAACGCCGTCGTCGACATTTTTTGCTACAACCTTGATCGCAGGTGCTACAACCGTGCTCACCAGAGCTGCAGCGGCGACACCATCGTCGACAATTTGCTACAACCGGGCAGCAGGATGCTGGAACCATTGTTTTTTTGCAGCAAGAGTGGACGGAGACGAAGACTCGCAATCCTCTTATTTTTGCTGGAACCGACTAGTAGCAGAGCTACAACCATGTGATGTAGATGTTGGAACAGTTATTGACAAAAGCTGGAACCAGTGTTTTGTTTTGCTTCAGCTGACGAAGTGGTGCTGAGACAACGACGGGCGCCGCCGCCGTGGGCTAAAACCAGCACAATCAAAAGGGAAAACTTTGTTTTTGCCACTCTAATTTTTGCCAATTTTACTTATGCCACTCTAAAATTTGACACCTCATTTTTGCCACTCTAAAATTTGGCAATGTATCACAAATGCCATTCTGTCAGGTCAAGGCACGGTTTGACCAAATGAAGCAGGGCAAAGACAATATTGCCCTTGGTTTTTTGTTTTGCTTTTGCCACTAAAGTTTTCGTTGAAATTTTACTGATACTTGACAAACACAGCAGATGCGTTGATTCGACCGAGTTCATCTACTAATAAGAAAAAAATGCAAACAGATTAAGCAGTCGCGCATCCATTCATACATCTCCGATTCACCACACTTTCACACACATACATCAGGCGTGCAAGGCACAACACATACATATGCATCTCCAATGGAGGCAGCGCCATGGACAAGAGAGTAGTACGTCTCAGCCATGGAGAAGAGCAGGAGCTGGAGACGACTTGGGCTCATGCACGGTCGTGAGCGCTGCCACCTTGATGCACGGAGCTCGGTAGGATGCCTACGGCCGCGAGCACCACCATACACTGGTGACGAGGCAGAGGCGTGCACCTAGTCGGTGCTAGTGATGAGGCGGCGTGTCGGAGGTGTATAGCCGGCGTTGCTGACGATAGAGGCACGCAGGCCCATGGGGTCCCAGATCCCGGGTGAGCAGGGACTGCGTCCCCATCCTGGACGAGAGGAGGTAGGGGAGGACGAAGGTGGATTGTTGCCAGCGCTTCGGAATGAGGAGAGCGGCGCGGAGCAAGGAGATATGCCTCGAAGGCGAGCTCCTCCATGAGAAGCGCAAGCAGCGGCCAGGCCTCGTGCGCGATCAGGTGGCAGCTCCGGCAGGGGCCGCGCCGGACGGTAGGGGTGGAGCACCGAGCGTTGGGATGGAGGCGGCTGGCTGCGGTGGCGAGCGGGGACACGGCCGAAGGTGGCAAGGCGGCGGCCGGAGTTGGCGGCGGTGACTGGATGCGGGTGTGTGTGGTGCGGCTAGGAGCTAGGACGCCTGGGTGGGTGAGTGTACAGATTAGGGTCTGGGTCACTTCCAAAGTGGCCCCACAAGTCAGTAGGGGCAACTTATGTCATTTTTGGAAATACTGACAGGTTTTTTCTGGGTCAACTGGGTAAAAGAAATGGTCAACTCACGGAAGCGTAACAAAATGGCATTTGTGATACATTGTCAAAAACTAAGAGTGGCAAAAGTAAGATGTCAAATTTTAGAGTGGCATAAGTAAAGTTGGCAAAAACTAGAGTGGCAAAAACAAAGTTTTCCCCAATCAAAAGCTATATCTTGCGGTTTGTATTGTTGTGAAGGTTATGTGCCGAAACAATGACCCAAGAGATGATGGCGAGGGACGGCGGACGGGCACCGATGCACCGAGTGATGAAGCTATGTACCTAGGGTAGGGTCATGGACCTGTCCAAACTACCCTACCCAAGGACATCTCTAGAAGAAACCACCTTTCAATCGATTCAGAAGTGTTCCACTCGACAGACTCGAAGACACTCGACCATGAAGCCAACCACTCGACCATAAAGCCATCCACTCGATAGTCAGGAGGCCTAAAGTCACTCTGCACGCCAACGGTCGGTCATTAAGTAGCTTTTATGGTCATCATAGCACTTTATGTGTAGCGTTACCAGTAATGCCCAATCTTAATGTATCTTCAACCCTGCATAACTGAGGGTCGGAGGGGTCTGGCGAACTCTATATAGCCACCCCCCTCCTCAGTGTAAAGGGTTCGCACCCCTGTAACTCATACGCATATAATCTAGTCGACCGCCTCCGGGGTCCGAGACGTAGGGCTGTTACTTCCTCCGAGAAGGGCCTGAACTCGTAAATCCCTTGCATATACAACTACTCCATAGCTAGGATCTTGCCTCTCCATACCTACCCCCCTACATTACTGTCAGACTTAGAACCACGACAGTTGGCGCCCACCGTGGGGCAGGTGTCTTAGCGACTTACTGGAGAAGTTGCATTTTTTCCTATCTCCTTCATCATGGTTTCAGGCGGAGTTTTGGTTGAGGGCCGCGTGATCCGTCTCGGCGCGCTCACGTTCGTCACCGACGACTCTGCTTGGCTTCAGGAGGCTCCGCTCGACATCGACGCGCTCCCAGTCCGCGGAGCGACGCACTTTCGCGCGTGCGTCCGCGGCGTCCTCCTGCGGCAGCCGTCGACCCAGTATCGGTCGGTCTTTGTGTCGTCCTCCTCCCCCGTTTCCCGCCGGTGCAAGCGCTCCGGTCGGTCGAGGCTTCAGCGGTGGGTGAGACACGTGGTGGCTCGCCAATCGGTCACCCCCCAAGTCGCGAGAATCGAGCCCGACGAATCTCTCTACGGCTTGTTCGACATGTCGACTGGCTCCGCAGAGACTGCATCCGAGTGCGACAGCAATGATCCAGCGGCGGAGGTCCTAATGGTCGACGGACCACGCGGTCCTCCCGGTTTTCCCAGCGCCGACGAAGGCGACGGCGGAGGCGATCCGTCGCATGCCCATGAGGAGTATCTCCCCGAGCCCCTCACTTCGCTGCAAAGGGAAGAACTTCGCCGCCGGAACATGGATGCGCTACACACTCCTATCGTTGGAGAGACCCCCGAGGCTCATGCCTTAGAGGACACGCGCTTGGCCAACTTGGCTGAGCGCACTTGACTGGAGAACCTCCAGTGAGCACTCGACGAGCGTGCGCAGCAACGGGTTCCGGATTCCAGTCGACGTCAGCTCTTTCCACAACCGACTCAGGTATATCGAACTCCGATTCAGAATTTAGCAGCTGCGGCCCGTATAGCAGAGTCAATTCAGCCTTCCTAGTCAGAGGCTGGCAGAGGCTTGTTGCAGATCAGAGATTTACTCTGGGCAGCAGGAGATCAAAATTCAGCTGTATCGCAGTCGCGGAATAGGATTCACAGCAGATCCGTAGCTGCAAATATAGTCCAGTCGGCTCATAGCCCCAGATCGCCCCCGAGGCATGAAGGGCGTGGAGACCGGCACGATCAGTACAAGAACCGTGAGCAGTATGATCACTGAATCGATTGCGATGATCGACATCGAGTGCCCACCCCTCCCCCAAGGGGTGGATCGTTCGCGCCTCGACAACAGGATGATAGATGCCAGCACAGTGTTGGGCGAAGGATCCTAGTCGACCCCAAGGAACCAGGCTTTGATGCGAGATCCATTATCGTTCAAGGTCTGGTCGACAGGAACAGAGCTCACCGAGAGGGTCATGACAGAGATGTACCCACCAGCAGCAGAGTGCACGTCTCAGGACCAGAGTGTTTCAGCAGAGCCATCAGGGCCACGGTGATTCCTCCCAACTTCAGGTTGGCGACTGGAGTCAGTAAGTTCACTGGTGAGTCCAAGCCTGATACTTGGCTTGAAGACTACTGAGTGGCTCTTCAGATTGGCGGTGGCAATGATGAGGTGGCCATGAAACATCTGCCTCTTATGTTGGAGGGCTCGGCCAGAGCATGGTTGAATCAGTTAGCACCCATCAGCATATACACTTGGGAAGATCTTTCCCAAGTGTTTGTCAGAACGTTTGAAGGAACTTGCAAGTGACCAGCAGGACTGACAGAGCTGCAATCTTGTGTGCAGAAGTCGAATGAGACTTTGAGAGATTACATCCAGAGATGGATCACATTGCATCACACGGTAGAGAATGTATCTGATCACCAGGCAGTCTGTGCCTTCAAGGAAGGTGTTAAGTACAGAGAGCTAAACCTGAAATTTGGTCGAACCGGAGACATGTCTCTGAGTCGAATGATGAAGATAGCCACCAAGTATGCCAATGGTGAAGAAGAGGATCGTCTCCGGAGTGGCAAGCACAAGTCAGTCACCCACGAAACCGGAGGAGGGAACTCTAGTCGGAAGCAGAAGCGGAAAGCCGAGCCAGCCTCTCCTGGAGAAACCTTGGCCGTGACTCAAGGAAAGTTTAGAGGGAAGCCTAAAGGGTCTTGGAACCCTAAGAAGGTGAAAGACAAGGAAGGAAATGACGTGATGGATTTGCCGTGCCACATCCACACAAAAAAAGATGAGGAGGGTAAATTCATTTACCTGAAACATACCACTCGACGGCGTCGGCTCTTGATCCAGCAATTCCAAGGGAAACAGCCCAATGATAAGGAAAAGGAGTCGGACAAAGTTGAGGACAAGGAGGATAGTGATGATGGATATCCTCAGGTCAATTTCACTCTGGTGATTTTTGCTGACATTGAGAGCAAAAGTCGATTGAAAGTTATCAACCGAGAAGTGAATATGGTTGCTCCGGAGACACCCAGTTATCTGAAATGGTCTCAGACTGCCATCACATTCGACCAGTCTGATCACCCGACACACATAGCCACCCCTGGGAGGCAAGCTCTGGTGGTCGACCCAGTCGTCGAAGGCACTCATTTGACTAAAGTTTTGATGGATGGTGGCAGTAGCCTGAACATTCTATACGTAGAGACGTTGAAGGGGATGGGCATTCTGATGTCCAGACTCAGTACCAGCAACATGAGTTTCTATGGAGTTATTCCTGGAAACAAGGCTGCGTCACTCGGTCAGATTGCTCTTGATGTGGTTTTCGGTGATTCCAAAAATTACCGCAAAGAAAAGTTGACATTTGAAGTTGTAGATTTCCAGAGTGCCTATCACGCTATTTTAGGCAGGCCAGCTTATGCACGTTTTATGGCTCGACCATGTTATGTGTACCTCAAATTGAAGATGCTTGGCCCCAAAGGTGTGATCACTATTACTGGCAATCGAAAGAAGGTGGAAGAGTGCTTTCAGAAAGGCTCAAAGATCGCCGATGCTCAGATGGCAGCGGAAGAGTGGCAGGAATACCAGAAAACCGTAGACCCGAGTGATTTGTTGTGAACCAAGAAGCCCGCTACGGAATCAGCGTTTCAGTCGTCTGGTGAAACGAAACCGATTCACATTCACCCGACCGACCCCAATGCTGCTCCGACTCATATCTCTACAACGCTCGACTCCAAATAGGAAGAAGCGCTCATCCAGTTCCTCCGTGAGAACTGGGACATCTTCGCATGGAAACCTTCTGCCATGTCGGGTGTTCCCAGGGGGCTGGCTGAGCACCGTCTACGAGTCGACTCAAAAGTGAAACCTGTTAAAGAACATCTTCGACGGTCCGCCGTCCAGAAAAGAAAGGTCATTGGCGAGGAGGTGGCTCGGCTCTTAGCAGCAGAGTTTATCCGAGAGATTTACCACTTCGAGTGGCTTGCCAATGTCGTCATGGTCCCCAAGAAGGACAAGTCACTTCGCATGTGCATTGACTTCAAACATATCAATCGGGCCTGCCCGAAAGATCATTTTCCTCTCCCCCACATTGACCAAATAGTCGACTCGACTGCTAGATGTGAGCGCCTGTCTTTCTTAGATGCTTATTCCGGTTACCATCAGATCCGTCTGTATGGACCCGATGAGATCAAAACAGCTTTCATCACCCCATTCGGGTGCTTCTGTTATGTCACCATGCCATTCAGCCTCAAGAATGCCAGAGCCACATTCATGAGGATGATTCAGAAGTGTTTGCTCACTCAAATCAGTCGGAATGTGGAAGCGTACAAGGATGATATTGTGGTCAAGTCACGGAAAGGTTCTGACCTGCTGACTGATCTTGCAGAGACATTTGCCAACCTCAGAGGTATGATATCAAGATTAATCCATCAAAGTGCACATTCGGAGTTCCTGGCGGAAAGTTACTCGGTTTTCTCGTTTTCGAACGAGGAATCGATGCCAATCCAGAAAAAGTTGGCACTATACTCTGAATGAAACGTCCTGTGCATGTGCACGATGTCCAGAAGCTTACTGGTTGCTTGGCCGCGTTAAGTCGATTCATCTCTCGTCTTGGTGAAAAGGCATTGCCTCTTTACCGACTGATGAAGAAGTAAGACAAGTTCGAGTGGACTCCTGAAGCTGATGCAGCATTTGCATAGCTAAAAACCCTGCTTTCCACCCAGCCGGTGCTTGCTGCCCCGATCAGCAAAGAGCCTTTGCTGCTCTACATTGCAGCCACAGGACAAGTCGTCAGTACAGTACTTACGGTCGAGCGGGAAGAAGAAGGAAAAGCCTTTAAAGTTCAGCGCCCAGTGTATTATATTTCTGAAGTTTTGACCCCATCAAAGCAAAGATACCCTCATTATGAGAAGCTTGTATATGGGATTTATATGACCACAAAGAAGGTTGCCCATTACTTCTCTGACCATTCCATTACAGTCGTCAGCGACGCTCCATTGTCAGAGATTTTGCACAACAGAGATGCAACCGGTCGAGTGGCAAAATGGGCGATTGAACTCCTTCCCCTAGATATCAGATTTGAGGCAAAGAAAGCCATCAAGTCCCAAGCAATAGCAGATTTCATCGTCGAGTGGACTGAACAGCAACTGCCAACTCAAGTTCACTCGGAGCACTGGACCATGTTCTTTGATGGTTCTAAGATGCTGAATGGATCCAGTGCTGGGGTAGTGTTGGTTTCCCCTCGAGGAGATAAGCTCAAATATGTGCTCCAGATTCACTTTGATTCCTCCAATAATGAAGCAGAATACGAAGCACTTTTGTATGGGTTGCGCATGGCCATTTCACTCGGCGTCCGTCGCCTCATGGTCTATGGCGACTCTGATTTGGTGGTTAACCAAGTGATGAAGGAATGGGACGTCAGAAGCCCAGCCATGACTGGTTACTACAATGCAGTGAGAAAGCTAGAGAAGAAATTCGAGGGGTTAGAGCTTCATCATATACCCCGACTGAAAAATCAAGCAGCTGATGATTTGGCAAAAATAGGTTCCAAGAGAGAAGCCATTCCCAGTGATGTGTTTTTGGAACACATCCACACGCCATCAGTACAAGAGGATCCTTTCACCGAAGAAGCCCCGTAGCCTAAAAGTGCCACGGATCCGACTGAAGTTGAGGTCCCAGTTGTGGTCGACTTGATCATGGAAGTTTTGGTTATCACTCCCGAATGGACAGTGTCGTACATTGCGTATATCCTAAGTAAAGAACTCCCAGAGAACGAAGAAGAGGCTCGGTAGATCGTCCGTCGATCCAAGGCCTTTACTGTGATAAGGGGACAGTTGTACAGGGAAAGCGCGAGTGGAGCCAGTCAGAAATGTATAACGCCAGAAGAAGGTCGGATAATTCTCGACGATATCCACTCGGGGACCTGTGGCCATCATGCGTCCTCTCGGACTATTGTGGCTAAAGCATACCGAGCGGGGTTTTACTGGCCCAGAGCAAATGAAATGGCGAAAGAGATAGTCGACAAGTGTGAAGGATGTCAGTTCTATTCCAATATGTCGCACAAGCCCGCCTCAGCCTTGAATACCATTCCAATCGTCTGGCCCTTCGCTGTTTGGGGATTAGATATGGTTGGACCACTGAGAACTGGCAGGAGCGGCTTCACCCATGTACTGGTGGTAGTCGACAAGTTCACTAAGTGGATCGAAGCCAAGCCTATCAAGAATCTTGATGTCGGCACTGCTATCAGCTTCATCAGAGAGTTGATATTCAGATATGGAGTTCCGCATAGCATCATCACTGATAATGGGTCAAACTTCGATTCCGGCCAATTCAAAGCCTTTTGCGCTTCTCAAGGCACGCGAGTCGACTATGCTTCCGTCGCTCACCCCCAGTCGAATGGACAGGCAGAAAGAGCAAACGGCCTAATTCTCAAAGGACTGAAACCCCGGTTGATGCGTGATCTCAAACACGCAGCAGGCGCATGGGTCGACGAACTTCCATCAGTTCTTTGGGGATTGAGGACTACTCCTAATCGGTCGACTGGGCGAACTCCATTCTTACTGGTCTATGGAGTTGAAGCAGTTCTACCGAGTGACCTGCTTCACAATGCACCCCGAGTCGAGCTCTACTCAGAAGATGAAGCAGAACAAGCCCGGCAGGACGCAGTCGACCTTCTAGAAGAAGAAAGATAGATGGCCATGGTCTGATCAACCATCTATCAGCAAGACTTGCGTCGATTCCATGCCAGAAACGTGAAGAGTCGAGCCTTCCAAGAACGAGACTTGGTCCTCCGAGTGGATCAACAGAAGCCACATAAACTCGCCCCTACTTGGGAAGGCCCCTTCATCGTCACCAAAGTTCTCCACAATGGAGCATACCATCTTTACAATGTTGGTCGCCAGATTGATGAGCCACGAGCTTGGAATGCGGAGCTGCTCCGCCCCTTTTACACTTAAGTACTCACTCGGGTGAGATGTAATAAAAAGTACTCATGTAGTTTGTTCATCAAAGACAAAAGTGTTATAATTTTCCCATTGATTGTTGTTGCTTTTGTTTATGTGAGAAATCCCCCAGTGGGTGGCTTAGCTGCGAATCCGTTTCGCCTAAGTTTGTAAAAAAATCCTACCGAGTGACGAGCAAGCCTCTCACTCGGGGGCTTAGCTGCAAATCCGTTTCGCCTAAGTATTTGAAAATCCTACCGAGTGGAGAGCAAACCTCCCACTCAGGGGCTTAGCTGCAGTCCAGTACTCGCCTAAGTATTTGAAATCCTACCGAGTGGAGAGCAAACCTCCCACTCGGGGGCTTAGCTGCAGTCTAGCACTCACCTAAGTATTTGAAAATCCTACCGAGTGGAGAGCAAACCTCCCACTCGGGGGCTTAGCTGCAGTCCAGTACTCGCCTAAGTATTTGAAAATCCTACTGAGTGGAGGCAAGCCTCTCACTCGGGGGCTTAGCTGCATTCCAGTACTTG